>NW_024468587.1:0-33604 GCF_001632365.1 Laetiporus sulphureus 93-53
ACTCTCACATAAGGATGTTGTGATAATAAAGAGGCTACATTGAGTGTGTATCAAGCTGATGTTTGTCGATGCCATCATCACAAGGGGTAACATCTTGAAGAAAAAGCCACAGATGCATTCAATGTCATCATAGAATATTCTTTGTGATTCATTTAGGATCAGAACAAGAAGGTCTTGATGAGCAAGCTGCAGATTCTGTATCTTACAGCTTCATGAGATTCAAGTGAGACTCAGGGGAAGGAGAGCTACACAAGTCGTAGCAGGAAATTAGGCTTGGATGTCACAAATCACCATGATGGTTATCAGGCAGGAAATTATTTATTTTATGTCAATATATGGCTACATGGTGGCTTTGTCGCATCAATGGGCCTTGTCGATCAATACCAGTGGTTAGCCACCTGGACATGCCTAAATCGGGAGGCTCTCCGACACCCATCAGGTCCCGAAATATGCTAAGTTGCGATAAGGATAAGGGTCTTTTTAGAGCCTTTTGGGGCCTCCGAGGTCTGAAATATGCAATCCGCGACAAGGAAATCGCGATTTGGGGCCCCTCAAATATGCTATTTTGTGACACTCCTATATAGGAGTTGCCCGGGTCCTACTTGAATGTACTGACATATCAGTACCAGCAATCAAGATATGGCTCCTGCGAGCAGTTGGACCTGTCGTGCTGTGTCGATATAGCTGCACATCCTCTGATGTTGTATTTCCACTATGACAGTAGGGGGTCTTGTCGATTTGAAGCTCACAAGGCTCTCCGCGAAAATTAGCGATCGGGGGATCATGTCTGCCCTGGGCTATGAGAAATGGAACTTGGCGTGGTGATCGCTTTGAACTTCGAGCTTGACTAGCATATGAGGATAACAGTGAAATCGCCCCATCGCTTGTCATGTCTCGACTCTCATGATCTCCTTCCCCTAGCTAGACTATTTTCCCCAGTTACCGATCGACTTACATCGAAGTTCCTTGTAATCCTCTCGAGCATCTGAAGTAAGTGCTGGTTAACGGAATCAGCATGCACACAAATCATCTAAATGCTAAGGTGATGACTGACAATCAAACACGGCAGATGTGACGCAATTTATGAATGTGGAAAATCGTGTGGGAATGTCAGCTGATGTCTTACATTTGTGGCAAAGCTTTGCCAATTTAGCATTTAAATGGCAAATAGTGCACATTCACAGCCAAAGTGAAACATTTTCAACATGAAATGCCATGGTTGCAAATATATGTTGCATGTGTAAGAAATCAGTTGACATTCACACACAATTTCCCACATTGATAAATCGCATCATGTCTGCCGTGAAATGATTTCAAAAACTGACAAGCCCTTTCACGTCACCCCTGTTAACTTGCAGAAATGTTTCTTTTGGAGACAAAGCCGGATCAATAAAGCACAAATCTTATTACGAGACGGCCGCTGTATAGTTCGTAAAGCGCCGGCTGGCGAACTAAGCGCCCGTATATAGCAAATTTCTAGCGCGATAACCGCGAATCGAAACGACCCTGGCAAACTAATTTATTTCGTGGCAGATAATGGATATGAAGCGTTATTGCGTGTACACCCATATTAAACAGAATATGAAGTGCCGGCTACAGAATTCGTGACCATCGTGTGATCGGCCCTACCACCTTATTCAGTAACATACGAAGTGCGCACTGCAGAGCACAGTGTGTTTGAAGGTGCCATTGATGGGCAGTCACGATGTTACGGTGAGCCTAATTTATTGCATTACGGTAAGCCGCATCTATCACAAGCCAGACTTGATCCCTACTCGAGCAGTCGAAAAGCAGCTGCTAGACGCCTCTCGCAGATTCAGATATCCTTGCCAGATGATTGCGACTAGGACACCACTTCCATCGATATATAGATATTCCACAACATGTGCTTACATCCACGGCCATAGGACTCTGAAAGCACCGCATCCCGTCCGATCTGCGCAGTTAACCAGAGTGCCGCCTAGTTAGTACCATGGTGGGGGACCACACGGGAATCCTGGGTGCTGTGGTTTTTTGTTGTTTGAGGTGTATTCAGCAACTTGCTCTCGTGCACACTGACTTGCATTCAGCTTTTACCTCGCAGCCATGCGTATGCGGCTGAGCTCCTTCAGTGAATGATCGAGGCTGTGTACTCCACGTTGGTTGATGAGACGGGGCGCTCAATGACAATGTGGAGGGTCTCTGCACGCGTGGCGTCTTCATCGAGAGCTTTGCGAGCCGGCTGTGCGTCATGATCATCAGACGGACTTTCAGTGTACTGGCCACAGGTATGACCACGTCCGCGCGGTTCGTGGATGCATTTATGTGTAGGCGCCCACGGAGGCCTTTACTGTGCTCAGCGCTCGCTAAAGTTCTCAGCAACTTAATGCTCACATCGCTTTCGAGTTGAGGCACGATCAGAGCATCGGCATGTGTTATGCGGGACATTTCTTAAACGTTCATTATCCAGAAAGGATTAGCCGTACGCCAGTATCATCTCTCGGTGACCCTGCGTATCGTTCATCCTATGGCCACTCCCACGCGTCATTGCCTCAGGCTGATTCTCCCACCTTCAACATTATAGAGCATAGCAACTTCCAGTTGGGGCTATGCGGATTGATTGCCGGCATATGGTCAACTACGAGCCACAGCGGCCCAAACAGCGTCAATATCGCTCTTCATATCATCATGGGCATCCATCAAGACGTATGGTGATTCTCCATTGACCCGGGAGCCGATACATCGTTGCATGTATCACGGCTTTCCGAGTCCAGAAGGAGAAAACGGCTAGTCATAAGAACCTTTCACTAAATCGTACTCACGTTTGTCAGCTCCTACACGACTGCCGTGTGGTGTTATGTGAAAATATTCGCTTTCGGTCGATTTTCCTTGCCATTTTCCTATAGCCTTGCGCAAACACATGGGTACGGTACAGGATTATGAGAATTATCGAGATTCCAGACTAGTCTGTCTTTGTTGGGTTATCAATGTGTCGCGCCAGTTTCCATGGGTCATGTCGCATACAGACCTGTGGTGTCTTTCGCACATCTCTTCTGTGCCATTCGAACCATCCGCATTGACTTGGGAAATAGATGTATAGAATGTAGACGAAGGTTGTGCCATACATTAATTCACAGAACTAATTTATCCATAATAGTACAGGTACGATGCAGATGATAGAATAGAACCACCACGCACATAGTACGTAAAACGCCGAACAACACACCCAGATAGTTGTGAGAAAAGACATTGTCCGCCATAGCCATTCCATCGCGCTCACGCATACACAACCATTCGACGGTACAAGACACCCCAGCATTACATCCTGCGGATGACACCGATTGGCGAAGGTCTTGACTGACTGACGAGTTGTGTCGCAGGTGCGGCAGATGGAGGAGCGAAGGACGTCTTCGCTTTCACCGAGCTATGGTCTTCATCACTGTCGTCGTCAGAGGCAAATTGTTTCGTGTGATCGCAGTAGTACGCTGCACTCGGGGCAAAGGGCACCGCCTCCTCTGGCAGGTCTTCGAGTATCTCCGCGAAGTCTTCGAACTCCTCCGCATCCTCCTCTTCTTCGCACACCGGAAAGTCTGGGTACGTCTCCGACCCTCGAAGGTGCGCCTCGTCTCCAGAGACCGGGAAGCTCGGCACGAACGGGGGCACTGAGAACGCAGACCGCGAGAGATTGGCGTAATGGGTCCCGGGGCTGTCAGACAACACCGCGTCGGAGCTGTGAACGTTTATCAAGGAGGATGGTCAACCTTGCGCGGAACCACCACGGAGTTTCTGAAGTTACTCTACACTCACTGGTTCGTAATGTCTCTCAAGGTATCCATACTCGAAGACGGTGTCAGGCTTATGCCATGAGGCGATAAGATCGACAACAGCTTCTCTGCGTTGAGCTGCGCGCCACGAGGCATAGCAGGCAGCAGGCTGTTCCGTAGCTGATACCTTTGGAGACGTTCCTTGACCAATTCTGCAAGAGGCACATCGGGTGAACCTGGACTAGGCAGCGGGGATCCCGGACCCAGCAGCGGTGACCTGAACTCATTGTCCTGCAACGTGTTTGATAGTAACGTCAGAGGCCGCCGAGGACTGCGAGAAGTATCATTGCCATCTTCGTCTTCATCGTCAGGTGCAAACGGCGAGAAGATCACTTCCTCCGTTTCCGTCTCTGTGAACAGCTTCAGGACTTCCTTCAGCCGCTTCTCGATTAGAGCTTTCTCCTTTTCGGTCAGTTCCCCGCGAGAGGCCTTCTCCATCTCCAGTGTATCATGCGGGTTTCCTCCCGAAGGTGCCGGTGCTAGAGCCGCCCGGGAGACAGGAGAGACATCCTCCTGTCGCACGACTCGCATCGTATTCCCGCCAATCGTTGACATATACAGCAGAGCGAGAGCTACGGCGGTATTTCTCTGATCCTCTTCGAGGTCTCTCACATTCTGCTCAGCTTGGCAGAGCGCCTTACAGAAACGGTCTCGCTGAGCAGTTACCACAGAGTTGGCAGAGTGCATGCGGGCGACTCGGATGGCTAGTAGTCGCTCCATACTCAGACTCGGATCTTCGTGCACTAGAGGTTCGCCAGACACCAAGTGGACCAGCATGCCGATATGATTCCGAGCCAGCTGCAGACCCAAGTACCGGGAGAGCCTCCAAAGCACAAGCACACATGTCAAAAGCTGCCGAGTGGACGTCCGATAGCGGGTCCTGAAGCGAAGGAAGAGCATCGCTTCATCTCGTCGTGCTGCATCCGCCTGTGCGCGCTCCATGATCGCCTCTCGCCGAAAACGCATCGCGAAGCGCCAGAGAGCAGCCCAGAGAAGCACAAGACGATAAAAGTATTGGCGGTACCATGTCCGAGTGAGCAAGTACGCGTCGACTTCTTGGAAGCGGATGGCAAGGATTTGTCGGCAAACTGCGATCCATTCCGTATGCTTGCTTCTCACGTCCTGCAGAGCAGAGTGGAGAGCTTTGACCTCCGCCGAATGTCTCTTGCACTCATCAATCTGTCGGGCATGCCGACAAGTCAAAGTTGCCAAGCTATCCTGAGCAGAATAGAGTTCTTTCGTCGTCCAAGCGAGCCGCGAGCTAAGCTGACATCGTCGCCACCAAAGGAGCAATACACAGGCCAGAAGCTTCCGAATAGCCTGCGAACGACACACTGCACTGGCGCTTGCGCGTTTCGCGATTGCCGTTTGTGCTCGCTTCTCTTGCTCCATACGAGAGACTTTGTACCTTGCCAACAGTTTCTCACCCGTGATGACATGGTCCATTACACGCGCCTGCGCGAGCTGCTGTTCCAGGAGGTAAATACGGTTCTCCAGGGTCTGCACGGTTCGAGTGAGCGCATGGAAGCAGGCACAGAGGGTGTCGATGTTGACGACTTGAAAGTCTTGCATACAGCCGCCCTTATGGGAGTTTAAGTGGATGGAGCTATCATGCATTGAATATCTCGTCTTGTTCCAGAAGTCGCGCGGGCACAGACCGGCCTGGAGAATGCAAGTAAATTGACGTTCGAAGGGTTCGCGCGTCAAAACGGCTTACCATTACACTGGGACGGAGCGCGTCGCACCACGCCTCGACCCTCAGCAGTATGGACTTGAAGGGTCTGTTGCACCAGCCAATGGGACACAAAGCCAGAGGAAGCAGGCTCGCCCGGAGCGCAGAGACAGCAAGCTCAAACGCTAACCAGACAAATCTACTCCACGCCCTGCATTCCATCAGAGGTATGCCCTGGTGGTCGGTCAGTGAAACACGGGCCGTAAGTTCAATTGTGCATAGCTACCTCCGACCATTCTTCCAACGAGGATGCGAACGACCAAGCTGCTAAAACAGCAATGAGGCTCACGACCTGCGCTAATACGGACTTCCAGTTTATCGAGATTGATATGGACAGACGGAGTAGGGATGTGATTGCGTCGAACATTGAGGACATAGAAAGTGAAAAGACGCTGTCATGTTCGGTTCGAAAGTAGTGACCTTCCTAATTGGACTAGCGCTACAGCCACCGACTCATTAAAGCCTCTAGCAGCTACACGAGCAGTGACCCTGCAAGTGAACCAAATGGTAGGCAGCTAATAAGAGTAAGACCACGGATTAATTGGAGAGTAGATTAACATTTGGGTACAAGGCGTGAAGGACAGACGACTACTGGCTACAATGTACATGCAATGTCGTGCTGATCTAAGCACTGTGGTATCGTATACGAGGAAGCACAAAGTCGTGGCACAAACATCATGGCAAGATGGATATCAATGACAAAACACTGAAAGTTTGGGTAATTCAATGGCATGCGCCTATTGGCGTCCCCTAAACCACCCGAAGCGTGAGCTCTGCAAAACGCTCAGTCAGACGTCGTATATGAGCAAGCCAAACATACTCTACTCACATTGTCACTAACGTGGGCAGGAGGCGGCGTTTCCGGAGGCGGCGGCGGCGTGCCCGGAGGAGGAGGGTACTCTCCGGGGGGATAATGGGTGTTTTCTCCCGCATCTTCTGCCGGCGGCGGTGGGACCTCAGGCTGCGTAGGAGTCGCCTCTGTTGTCTCGCCCTGGAAGGTGTTCTTAGGTTGATAAGGCGGAGGCGGCTCATAAATGGGGGGTTGGTAGCCTGGAACTGTAGGCGGCGGGGGATTGTTATCACCCAGGTACGAGTCATCCCGCGGGCGTACGGGGCGGCTGAAGAAGTAGTTGTAGCCGCCGGTTTGCACAGGCCGCTGCTCGATGGGGAGCGACATTACTTGTCTACGTCTGCGATAGAATAGACTGCAGACGATCAATACGAGTAATGCGATAATGATGCCTGAGTACATAAAGAGTCAGGGCGAGTGATTGCATATATCGGGTGGACTGTGCTCACCGACAATGATGCCTGCTATCGCTCGCGCTGTAACAGAACCTCCGTCATCGTAGTACCCTCCGTCAATCTGAGCAGAGGCTAACAAAGCCAATGATAGCAGTACGACAGCTCGGGCTGAGCTGCTTGTAATGTGCGACATTGTTGAATGGTTGGATGTTGAAATTAGTCGTAAACTGTGTTCGTAAATGAGTAGATGGAAGTTGGTTGATGAGCCAGGTAAAGTGGGGGCCTCAGGGGGATATAAGGCCGGAGCAAAACGCAGGGATGCGCCAGACCCGGCTGGACGGCTCGACGGACCAAGCGCCCGCGTCATTCCCGCACCGGAACCAGATGTGATGTCACAGTGTGATATTTGTCACATCATGTCACTGTCGCTTGCGAACTGCAGCCGGCGCTGAGCAACCTTCAAATCGCAGCGAGCGCGCTCTTTCGCTCGTTATTTCTATCTAGAGGATGCTTTCGCTCTTATTATCGCAGTGTTTGCTTGTCCCGCCAATAGTGCCGACTCAATGAGGCTGCGCCGGGCTTATGCTCTGCCATCCGCTCGTTCCCGACGCCCCACATCTAGGCTCACAGCTCTAACTGCTGCGCACAGTAGTGCCATGCCCTGGCCTGCCGACCTCGCGAATTTGCACTCAGCCAAAGGCAGGCTATTTAACCTGTGGCTGCGGTCTTCAGTAACTCTATCGCATTATCCTGAAGTTGTTGTGTCCATAAACATTTTCCAGTCCTCTGGTTGTACATTTTTTCTGAAGGATTTTGTGAGTAAGATCAGCTCCTTATCTTTGCTCAAACTAACCTTCGCTCCAAGACCTTGACAATAGCACACCCTATACCATGTGCTTCGGAGCAATCAGAAGTTGTTTGCCCTTCGGCCGTTCGTCGTACGGCGGAGGCCAAGGAGGATATGGAGGAGGCCAAGGAGGATATGGAGGAGGCCAAGGAGGTTACGGCGGAGGCCAAGGAGGCTACGGCAATGAATATGGTGGGGGTCAAGGCGGAGGATTTGGAGGTCAAGGCGGAGGATTTGGCGGTCCAGGAGGAGGATTCGGTGGAGGGCCAGGCGGCGGATTCGGCGGTGGACGCCATGAAGGGGGAGGCGGAGGATTCGGCGGTGGACGCCATGAAGGGGGAGGCGGAGGATTCGGCGGTGGACGCCATGAAGGGGGAGGCGGAGGATTCGGCGGCGGACATCATGGAGGGGGAGGCGGTGGTCCTGGAAGAGGGGGAGGTGGAGGGTTTGGCGGTGGGCGCTGCTAAGCTGCGATTGCGCGGTCTGCGATCCGGTGCGCTAGGTCATCTTCTGCCATCGTTTTCGTGCTCATCGTGCATCCTGGCTGCAGTTCACGCTGATACACCCGTCCTTTGGACTGTATATGCCTATTTCCTTTTTTTTCCCATTCACGACGATACCCTTCCTGTGACATTCCCACACGATACATCGTCAACCAGGACATTTTTCAGTTTTCACAGCATAGAATTGTTGTGGCTTACTATACCATCTACTATGTGATCCTGTACCCTCTCGGTGTAGAGAGATTGTCAGAATGGCCCCGCCCTGTGCAGTGCATGCCCATAGTGTGCGCAAAACGAAGAACGCCAGAGAATGATAACATGTCAGCTCACGAGAGAATGAATATTCAGGGCCCGTTTACGATTGATGTGGAGTGGGCCTTTCTCCTGTGGTCTTAACGCTTGGGAGCTGATTGTGACATTTTTCTGTCAGGACTTTCCTGCAGCCGTTCTTGGATGAATAGTGGAGTCACGATGCGCGGCCTATGCTCCGTCATACGTTGGAGCCCAGCCTCTCTTGGAGTTGGTGGTCAGTTCCAGACCAAGCCAAGCTGACGCATATATATCCTCGACCTGGTTTCCTGTTTCAAGCAAATGCGGTTCAAGTCTATCACCCTTGGATACTAACATCCGAAGCCTCATAAAGTAAGCGTTGTCGCTCTGGTCTAATAGCCTGTATCCATTATGGTTAAACATTTTTATTCTGCTATTAGACTTATACTCTTATACCGTAACACACCGAACAATCAATCAATCAACCCTCATGCCATTCTGCTTTCCGTGTTTCTGGCCATTTTGCTGGCCATGCTGCTGGTCATGTCCCGCCTTCGGAATAGGACTGGGCCTTGGCGCCGCTGCGGGTGTGGGCGCGGCCGCAGGCATGGAGGCGATGCATAGCGATGCGACAAGTCCTCGGGCGGGGATGGCAGGAAGAGAACAGTGGCAAACGTACCCGGCAGTTGTACGTACGGCATGATCGCTAGCCTACCTCTCTCCGAGCGCTGGAGGCGGGAAAGCCATTAATGCCTTGCTACGTCATTGAAGCCTCTGTAATCGTTCGGTACGTCTCATATTTCTCAAGACGGTTCTGAATGATGGCTTATGCCTCCTTTGAAAGTTGACTCGCTTCGCGACATGTGTTTCACTATTCAATCGCCAAATCTAATGGAATTCGTTTTCCCAGCTATGTTGAAGTCCTCCTTCAAATGCACATGAAATTGCACGTCTTCGTCTGCGACAATGCTTGCATCTGAAGTCTTCAGTATCAAAAAAGGAACGCCCACCTCGGAGGTTACACGGAACGTTCTAGAGCGGATCACTGAGGGTGACCACATCAAGGTCCTTGTAAATGCTCAAGAACGATCATTGTGGCCTGGACCGCCGATCCCCGTGGGGCGACACGAATCACCCAGCGTGCGATGCTTGGTTCCGATCGCAAGGGGCGTCTGCGAAATTCGCAACAAAATATTTGGCCTTGAAGCTTTGAAGACTTGACCTTGAGAACTCTAATGCGTTGGATGCTTAGATACTTGAGATGTAAGACGTCCTAATCGCTGGCTACAAGCGCAGTTTAGCCATCGAAGCCTATATACCGTCCCGGCCCATATATCATTGATTAATGAATGATCGACATCATTTGAACGATCACGTTAAGAGTCCGAGGGTCGTTTCCTCACTAGCTCTGCTGCCGGCTTAGCCACTTCTGCATAGCACTCGCATCGAAACATTGTCAATGACCATGGACGCTCAATGAGAGCTTCAGCAATCCTAACCTGCAGCTGGCATGGTCCAGTCTCATCTAGACCAGCACAGCCTCTAAATTCCGGATTTGACGGTGCTGTACAAATGCCGTCACTGCTTGATCGAGCTGACTCTCGGATCGCTTAGCTGGAGCGATCTCGCCTTGCAAGCATGATGTTGTTCCGAAATCCAAAATGGGACTTAAGCTGAGCTCATAAACCATCACTTCAGGATCGCTGTACGGCACTTCGGTTCTCCCTAAGCTCTAAACACTTCGGCTGCACGATTTCTTTCGTCGGCACACTCAACGCTGACGACTATGATGCATTATGACCATCATCATCACCTCTCTGGCGGCGCCATTGCAGGGATTGTAGTAGGTACGCCAAATCTTCTCGCACGACCCCCTCGCAAGGTGCGTCGCTGATGGACCCTTCCTTCACTCCTCATCAGGCGTCGTCATATTCTGCTTGATCTTACTCGCATTTTTCATTTACGCCTTCATGCGCGATTGTCGCCGTCGTCCAATAACTGGGCCGGGGCCCGTACACGGCTCTCCGATTATATACGGCACCGAGCCACTGTATCCTGTCATCAGCCGGCCCTGGATGTATCGCCCATGGCCTGGATGGCGGAGGCTGAGGCATGAAGGACCGCCTGTGTATACGTATGGCGGCCCTTCGCCAGCGTACCCTGCGGACAGTACAGCGGGACGTGGGGCCGTCCCAAAGCCAGGAGCAGACGCACAGGTGAGCTTGTTCAACGTTTCCAGTGAAAACCTGGTCGGTCCTGAAAATGCTGATACACAGAATCCTGTGCACCCACAGCCCGCTCATGTGCAGTAGGCTCGAAATTGTGCTGCGCGGGAGCATCAGCACGGCATTCGCAATCTCCACAAATATGATCATAATCTACCCCTCTTCAATCTATCTCTCCCAACCGGCTATTCTGTTCTGTTACCAACACCCAATGATCCTCATTCCAGTCAAGGATCAGAATACCATGGACTTCACCCAGCAATTCATCACCAATACCTACACATGCACCCCAAGCATCGGACATTTAGGGGACGATGAAGCGCATTTCCGTGCTTCAATATGCATGGCCGTGGTCCGACCGAATGAAAACGTCGCGCATCGCCGAACAAGCACTGATTCCGGCGAGAGCGGAACATGTAAAGAAGAGAATGAGTTGGACGAGTGGACGTACTGCCGCAGACTGACGCGCGTCGGATTACACAGACCATTCGTCTATGTTATTAATGGCTAATACATTGTAGTTAATTGCCTTCCTGGGACATACGGTTACCTAAACGGGGCATATGGCTGCAAAAGTCGTATCCTATCGCGAACGCGGTCACATGATCTTCAGCACGCCCGACTGACGCGTAGCACCTCGGAGGACTCCGTCGTTATGGATGTTCAAATGTTCATCGATGTCGACGAAATTTGGTCGCACAAGAATCCAACATATGCAACACTGTCAGGCAGACATCAAGAGACACCTTGCGTGGATGTAGTATGCGGATGATGGACAAAAATGGTACAATGTCGGGATGTGAGATGTCGGTTATTCACAGACACATTGATATACCACTCCAGCTCGCTTCGCCTCGAATCGTATTGAGATACATCCGCTATTCGTGCATACACTCCATGTGACGTCTCCCAATTTGCTCGTTGGCACCGATCCGCGCACACATTCAGCGAAGCCGCTCGAGGTTCACAGCGAGATCCAACAGAAGCCAATCTCGAAGTCACAGGACGGTTGTCTGAGGATCCACCAGGCCACATGAGCTGCGTTGAGCTTTCTTGCGTTTCCGTTTCTTTTCGGGAGACCTACGTCCAGCCGCGCGCCTCATCGCCTTCTTCTTCGCAGCAATCATGCTTCCGACTATTGACGCGTCCGGGTTCGAACAAAGGAGATGGAGCTCCCTAATATTGGGCTCCGGAATGGCGCGACCAGTTACCTTCTTCACCGCATCATTGCTCCCCATCTTCAAGACTGATTCGGGCTGCACAGAAGGAGCAAGAAAAGTCGCGTTCTGCACAGCACTCTTGCTCTCGCGATTCAACAGTGGCTGGGACTTGAGCTCGGCCTTCCAAAGCTCCACCTTGGCTCTGAGCCTCTTCAAGTCGGCAGCGTAGGGTCCTCTAGGGGTACGAGGCGCCAGAGGGCTGGCAACCTTCAAGCTCTTTGGTTCGACAGTCGGGGGCACTTTAGCGGCGGCCGGAGACACTGGGGACGGAATACGGACGGGAGGCTTGCCGGTCCCTTGCCTGTGAGTTCTAGTATTGGACCGTATCTGCTGGAGGAGGAGGCGGCGAAGAGGAACCTTTGCTATGGTAAATCGTGGCCCATCACGAGTGACAATGTTCGGTTCCATCTTACTAGTCTTGGAGTATCCCGTCTTTTCAGCCTGCCCACTGCGTTTCTGGTAACATGGAGTATTATTGGTGTCCTTGTCTGTGACCATTCCAGCCGCCTTCTGAGCCTCTTCGGCAGCCGAGACCAGTGAGATAAATGCGCGAGACAGCTCGAGAGGGGCATCGACCGCAACCTTGGGGAAACAGGCGGAGCATTTCTTGTGGGGAATCACCTCAGTTTGAGTATCGCCAGCAGGTGCATGGACATCGACGACTTGGCCAGAGCAACCCCGGAAAATGTCAGACAAAGGAACATACACCGAAAGAGCCCAGCAGCGAGAGTAGAGAACCACGTCAAGTGAACCAGGCGGTACCAAGTCAGGTAGACCTTCATGAGCAATCCTGACGACATTGAGATAACCGTCCTTGAGGTCTTGCTCGCTAGAGCCAAGATGTTCTGGGCGACCAGCAGGACAGAAGCGCAGGAGCCTCGTACGTATGGGATGCAAGAGCAGCTTCGAGGAAATGAGCGGTTGAGTTCCCCAGTCGCTCGCAGACTCCATACCTCGTACAGGCCGACTCTCGCAGCATTCGCGTCAGAATTTCCAGAAGCCGGTATCGCAGTGCGGAAGTATCTATTCAACGAAGAGCAACGTTCTAGATCCTGGCGACAGCCAAGAAGCCCGCCAGCCGCATCCTTTGTCGTTCGAAGGATCTCAAGGAAAGAAGTACAGCCAAGGCGGATGGTGAACGCCGTGCCCAGCACGGAGATTGTTGCCAACAGTTCTCTGCTGCCCGCAACCTGGCGAAGTGTGAGTAATACGCCGTACATTAGGAGGACAGATAGTATGTGCGCCATGACATGAACTTTGACAAAACGAGAGGGAATATGGAGACGCTATCGATAGTGTAGGCGGTGGACGAGTAAAAAGGAGGGTTGATGTTCAACATTGGTCTACCCGAAAAGGTATCTCGATCACGTTAGATTGACAGTGGCGGAAGCTGATGCGTGTCCCACCAGCCACTCGACTTGAACTTCAGACGAGAAACATTCCGCGCAGCTTTTGCCGTTCAAAAATTTCTACAAAGTTCTGCTCATCGTTGCTGTGTTCAGAGCAACATCTGGACGTTCTGCGACTCCGAATCCAAGTTATACTTCAAACAGCAGAGCCACGTGTCGTATGTCAACGTCAGTCGGGCCTCCGCTCCTCAAGTCACGGAAAGAAATTTGAACAAAAAGAGCTGTTCGTCCAATGAACGCCCATTCAAGATAACGATCGATAAAACGGTGCTTCACAACAGAACCATGAGCAAAAACCATGAGACCCCAGAATGCTCAGACGGATACGCAGCACACCTGATGATCGCCGCGCCACAACTCGGTCCAAGGCGGCGGCGACAACCAGAAGTGCACTACATCCTCCTCCTAACATATCGGAAATTAAAATCCGCGCCTAACGGACCCGTGCCGGAGGAAGTGTCAGGTTCCCCAATGCTTCGTGTCAACGCCACCCTAAACGTTAAGGCGGTGACGCCGCCGTTAGATTCGACGACGTTTGCCCATCGATTCCATGCCACTCTTGACAGCCCGTGCAGCCTCAGATCTGCGCCGCCGTCAACGTCGGAGAACTCAATCGGAGGAGATCCATCAAGGGAAACCATCAGCTGGCGGCCACGTTGTATCGTACCATCGCAGTCAGAGGATGCTATTTGATGAATGGCATTCGATCATCGTCACCTCCGCATTCTATCGGCTCCCCCGTCAAAATCGGCATCTTCGCAACCTGCCAACGCACTGGTCGGAATTCCGGTAGCATGAATCCAAGATGCGTTGCCAACCCGTCTTCAAAATTGTACTGTATCCGAGGCCGCATTCCGCATAGTGTCGGCTCAGCGCTCACCCGTCAAATCAGTGGCTTCGTCACCCGCCAGCGCAGCCGCAATTCCGGTAGCATGAATCCAAGATGCGTTGCCAATCCGCCTTCAAACCCGTACTATATCCGGGGCCATGTTGCCTGCCCAGGTACTGCCGACCATGACGACGGCGCTCACCATCACGCACCTGCCAGCGCAGCGACACGACCAGCTAATCCATCGTAATCAATCATCAGCAGCGTAAAAGGACAACATAAGGCCAAAACAGTGGTATCACACCGGACCAAGGTATAGCGCGTCGGAGACAGGATATCGGCAGTTCTTCCTCGTCAGCAGGACATCTGCAAAAACGGGTCCTAGCCGGCTCGCGTACGCCGCCACAGCCGCGCGGCGCGAGAGGCCCTCGGAGCACAGGTAGGGATGTGTAGACAAAGACTCGGCCCACGCAGCATCACTGGCAACTCGCCTCCAGCATACGAATGGCCCGATTCACGTCATCGTCCAGCGTCGTCTCCCACTGCCACACCCAATTCTCGCGGATCCTATCAGCGATCGCGCCCAGTGTCTCCGCGGCGTGGCCATTTTCTATGTGGTCCGGCGTGAGGCCGGGGTAGTTGAGCGTGTAGAGCATGCTGGCCTCGCGCGCCTTCGCTGCGGCGCGCTGGGCGACCGGCCGGCGGACCGCGTCGTATATATGCAGCACCTGCGCCAGATTCGAGAGCGTCGTGCGCGGATGGATGAGCAACGCCGCGAGCAGGTATCCATCCTACAATCGCGAATAAAAAGGTGTACCCGTTAGGCAACAGCGCAGCTAGAAGGACGTAGGCAGACTCGCCTCGATGGCCTGGCCGGCGCCGGTTCCCTGGAAGGGCAGCATCGCGTGCGCCTGAACCAAAATGCCGTCAGTGTCATACCAACCACTTCAAAAGTGACATTGCTGCACTAACCGCGTCTCCAAGCAGGGCGACTCGCCCAGAAACAAATGTCGGCAGCCGCGGCGTGACGTGGATCGCCCATCGGCTATACTTTGGGACGCACTGCGGAGTCGATGAGTGTGCGCTCGCGGACTCGAAGGGCTGAGGCGCTGCTGACCTGGAAGAGTGCCTGCACTTCTGGCTCCCATTTGCGAAACTCGTGCAGGAGGGCTTCCTTGGGCACTTCTTCGATGTACGGCGCGTCTAGCGTGGTGTTTTCTCGACTATATTGTGCCCTAAAGGCGGCAAAGTTGATGATCTTTCCTCGGGCGACGGGGTAGACTGTGAGTTGCTTAGTTGCGGCGGTAAGTAAATCAGACAACACGCTTCCAACGGATATGCCGCCTCACCGTATCCTTTCCAAAATACTGAACGAACGCAT
This sequence comes from Laetiporus sulphureus 93-53, assembly GCF_001632365.1. Taxonomy (NCBI): domain Eukaryota; kingdom Fungi; phylum Basidiomycota; class Agaricomycetes; order Polyporales; family Laetiporaceae; genus Laetiporus; species Laetiporus sulphureus. The sequence continues at coordinate 15,465 of NW_024468587.1, forward strand.
GAGTTCCAAATTTAGCCAAGTCGTGGAGAAGCACTCACCACTAGAGGCTCTCTGAGCGCCCGATGCCCGGGTATCCGCGCTCGCAGAGCATCAGACGGTATCGTTGCCCTATACGCACAGATCCCACTCCACAGGGCTTTATCAGCATGTCGGAGCTCTTCCGCTTCCCGCGCGCGTCCCTCGGCCATCGCCGCGCCCGCCAGCTCGCGCACGAGCGTGGCGCGCACCGACGATCTGACGCCGTCGGCACCGATTAGCAGGTCGCATGTCGCGGTGGTGCCGTCCTGGAAGTGGAGCGTGATGGGGGAGGGGGTGGGATGTCTGCTGTTTGGTGGTGGTTGGGTGTATGAGACGAGGCGCTTGTTGGTGTGTGTGCGACATGAGGGCGGGACGTGTCGGAGGAGGACGGACTGGAAGTCGGGGCGGTGGAAGGTGGTGAGGCCGCCTGAGGCAGTGGTCAGGCATGAGACGCGTTGGAGCAGGGGAGAGCCTACCGGGAGTCTTGAGCGTGTAGAAGCTCTGGCCTTCGGCCTGGTCGCCTTTACGGAACTCAAAGACAACTTCTGTGGGGCGTATGATTCTGGGGGAGCCCGAGACAAGGCGGACAAGGCGGCGTACTCTGTCTCTCTTCCGGGTCGACGATGGCGACGTTCGCGAGCTCGCGATCAAGGCCCAACGCCTGCAGGACTCGCATGCCGCGAGGCCAGACGCCGATGCCGGCCCCGATTTCGGCGAACCTGCTCGCGGCTTCGTATATATCAACCTGAATGTTATTGTTGCGGGACAATGCGACGGCGCATGTCAGTCCTCCCACACCGCCTCCACTGGGTAATAAGGAGGAGTCAGGAGACTGAGGAGCGGATGCTAGAGGCCACACATACCAGATGGCGATTGTGAGCTTGCGGCTCATGGCAATTCTGAGATGTTTGAAGTTGATCCTGAGCTCGCAAGGTTGTGCGGGAGAAAGGGACGGAGAAACGAAGGGAGCTGCAGCGGATGTCTGGACATTTTAAGGATGCGAATGACGTTGTAGGCTGGAGATAGATTGTTCCACCTTCGTTTACGTCTAGCCGCATCTGCGGGCCCAAAGCATGCAGCATGAGCGTGGGAGCGATCATTTCGCGAAACACTCTGGTCAAGAGACCTGGACGTCTGGCGCGGCGGAACAAAGGACGAGGTGCGGGATGGGAGTGTGTGCAACCCTGCCTGGGGAATCGGGTCAGTAAACGTCAACTGGCGGAGGCGCGTGCGGAGGGACGCCCAAGAAGGACGAATGAGCCGGGGTGGTGTGCGACGAGAACGGAAGCGGATTGTCGCAACGTCGGGCGAATGTTTCCCTGTGCGGCGGGCCGTTGGGTTAGGAGTGCGAGGGACACGGACTTGGTCCATCGATATCCCGTCTGGAATCTTCCGCTGCCCCTTGCCCGTGTGCAGACGGCGCATCTGTTCTGGAAGCCGCCCGGTGCGATCAACAGAACAAGCTAATCTGAGATTGAATACACAACTGCCTCCAACTCCGACGACAAATAATGTGCGCAGCTGCACGGCCCCGTCGCTGTTGCGCGTGATGGGCGCGCGGCGCCACGCGTTCGGATCGAATCCCAGCCGATCCGCCCGCTTTTTCGGCAACATTCTCGTATCCTCTCGCACCAGACCCGCGAATACCACAACGGTGACTTGCGTGTTACACTCACGAAAGACGTGATTATCGAGCGTTCGACGTCATTGGCGGATATTTCACAGCGGTGTTCACACCATGTCATAACAACTTCTCATTCGTTGAATAGCGAAGTTGCTAAGCTCATCGCGAACCCAGTCAGGGCCGTATGGCTGCTTGACGATTAAGGAACGGCTGCCCAGGCATGCCAGGGCCACAGCCAGCCAAGGAAATCTCTTCCAGATCACAATCTGCGCGAGGCCACGGTTTTGACGGATCGATATCGTCGAACACCGTACGAATCGGCAACTCACATTCCAACTGGGGCTTCGGCTCCTTCTCACTACAAATAAGCAAGCCCATTCTCCCCCCGCCGCTTCGCTACACGGGCCGTGCGAGAGACCCACAGAGTTCCGACAGGTTCCGACACGCCTTCCCGTGAAAATCGGCATGTTCGCAGGACACGAGTATATTCATTCATTTCGATGAGGAAACGTGTGTGGTTGCGTGTGATAGGCTTCTCTGTGGGCTTTGAGCGGGGAGGATCCGCTAGCCACGGCAGACGGGACATTTGGACATAATATGCCAGCTTACAGCTAGTCGTAGTAGGGAATAGCATGTCTAAAAGGCCATTCCTATTTTGTGCTGGAAATTCCAGATGCCGATTTGTAATGAATCTATGCGCTTGAGGGATACTATGTCATAAGGACAATGGTAATCAACGTTCATGACGACAGCCTCCCGTTGAATTCGCTCATGCAACGGTATCCATCAAGGAAACTGGGACCCTCAGCCCGGCTGTCCACGGCACTGCTGCCGTACAGCCCGCGGAAAATTAAAGACCGCAGCAATCTGGCTTGTCACTTCATAGACGGCGTTCCACACACTGGGCGGGTCCTCGAACCTTCAGGGATTACGAAATGGATAGTGGGAGCCAGGCGCGCGAAAAGACACAAGGTCTGTCCAATGGTCACTTGCCGCCCATTACGGAGGTGTCACCGCCTGCAACCGCTCATTCTTGAACACACTTTCACGACGGCCGCCATCGACCGTTTGCCAGGAGCCGCCTTACCGCCGATAAAGGCTTGGTGCCGAACGGAGGAGGCATAACAGGTAAAAGTCAAAGCACGCCAGGAGGACGAAGCGTGGGTCGGAGAAGCATCGTGCGCGACCCTGCTTGTATTGTGGCATATTACCAAATCGACGCACGCACGCACACACCTCCTCAGACTGCCCTGCAGGCACAATACGTCCGCTTCGATCCTCCCCGCCCGCCCGTCTCGCACGAAGGGATCGGACAGCGACCCGATGCATCTGCCTGCTTGCCGACGTAGTACGAAATACGAAAAACACCAAACGCAGAGCCGTCTGCGATTGGCTCTTGCGCGTGTGTGTCGTGCGGTGCAGCCGGGTGATTCGTGAATGCGACCTAGGCGAACTCGCTGCGAGCTCGAGCCCTCCCGCGTCCGGTCCTGTCGGCAGAAGCAGGGCTTGACTTCTGCACCCATCGATATGCGCGAGGAACCCGGATTACCTGCGATCTGCCCATCGTAGCCTGCGCCGGACACCACGAGCGGGTATAAAATGTGCGACGATGGACGTGCTGGTGGTGAGTTACCGTCTCGTCTGTCTAGGCGTCGAAGGCTCTGTCACTTTACCGCTCTTGCTCCACCGCTCCAACTGACCTGGACCACCCGCTCTTCCCCCAACCTCTGCTGCCTCACCTGAGTCAAGATGCCGGAGGAAGGCTCTGGAGACATGGAGACCGACCGACCTTTGACAGACAGGCCCGATGAGACCGGGTGAAGGGCTGTATGTGCCAATTATTTTTCTTTGATGGCCGTGACTCCGCCTATGCGACGTGTTCTCCGCACCGCTGAAGGACAATGCATTGCCGTCTAGTACAGGTTGTTAGTCATTGGGCCTCGTATGCCAGCCGACCGCCTCCCTACGACACGAGTCGGAGGCCGGATGTACGGACGTCCCTCCGCCCCAAGGGCATCCATAGCGCGCTATTAAAACGCTGCGACCAGGCCCACCCATCCATCTGCTCATTCCCCGACTTTGAAGGCGCATGCTCAGCTGTCCACAACCGCACCGGTCCCGCACTTGTTCTGCGCAAGATTTGGCACCTCTGCTAAATGTTACGCAAAACGTGTGCATGACTACTTACGGCTCGCCCACAAACAGCGCGGCACGCCGCGACGGTACGTCTATAATCTTCTCACAAATGTGTTAGCGAGGCTGCCACAAGATGCGCCGCAACTATATGGTGTCTTGAAAATTCCATGGCCTGTGCCACACTGCCCAAGTGGCGCACACGATCCAGGATACCTGTATTTGTGAGTCCACTGAGGGACTGTCCATCAAGACCACGACTAATCGTTAATATCGACAGCACGGCGTTACGCAAGATGATGGCCAGCACAGACGATACCGGTCATGTTCAATACCGCTCCGTTACAATACCGCCCTTTTCTTGCAGGCGCAGACGGGCATACTCTGCAACCTCTACGCGCGATCAAGACCCAGGACCGATGGAATCGAGCTAAACGTCTCCTGGACGTAATGAACTAGTCGATTCCAAGGTACGACTGGCCCCTCCTCGATCCTCATAACGAAGGACATAGCAGACTCACTCTTTCAGTAGATCAAATGCGCACCTGGTGACACCAGCTGGTTTGAGGATACCATGGCTAACACCTACAACCTGCGGTGCTCACGTCGTCTATGGCTAGTCCAGTCAGGACATGGGCAGCACACGAACTCACCGCTGTGTAATCCTGCAGAACGTCTGCGTTGGATACTTCGGGTGTTATACCTCATGCACAATAGTCATGACAGCGCCCTCGAGACCAGCGTCGAACGTGGATTAGGTATGTGATCGTGCATTCATGCAATACAGCAGCGCTCACCTATGCCACCCACACCATCCCAGGTTTATATTGACAGAAAGGTTGCCACGCCTACGTAAGTCATAGTGTAGGCGGTCATGAACCCCTCCTTCCCTCCCCAGAAGCTTAGAGAAGAGACAATGCTAGGACGTTTGAGCAGGGAAGCAACGCCTGCATCCCTCGAGTAGGATCGTTCTCTCAATATGCATTCGAGAGCACAGCGAGTTGGCATGAGACAGCATCGCGCCGATCGAAGTGAGTCTTCTAAGAAACAGCTCATCCAGTGCAGTCGTCTGAAGAAAGAGAAACATAAGAAAAGTATTGAGGTAGATATCTTGCGTGAGTTTCACGTTTTTGCGTGTCGTACTGTGCTGAGCTTGACCGGCCAGCGGGGTGGCTAGCTCGGGCTAGCCACAAAATTGGGCGGCAACGTTGTGTCACGTGATCGTACTGTTCTTTTTCTAAAAATATACTGCCGACAGTACTCTAGGCCCAAAAAAAATCGGGAGAGACCCATTGAGTATGTGAGGATGTGCAGAAGTTCATGAAGAAGATGGGGCGGGGCCAGGGGTTGAAGTGCAAGGGTGGGGTGCTTTAGGGCGGGCGGAGGCTCACGTGATCGCGCAAAGACATGGCACGTCGCTGACGCGCTTGTGGCTGATGTCGATGCATGCATTGCTGTAGACGATCGCAACTGCCCCGGCGCGCTTCCATTCCAGTTGTAAATGCAAGATACATGCGATACTAAGCCTAAGCTGTACTGTAGCATGTACCTACAACCCGTGCCGTGCTCCAGGACAGCATTATCCTCGCGATATTTCGAAGGAGAAGTGCTGGAATACGAGGCGCAGCATGAGTACTTGCATTGTATATTTGGATTCTGTGGTTGGAGCTCAGTTTTTCGGACACCAGTATCCGGATATGCATCTGCTAGTGCACAGCTGTGCCGCGCGGAGGCCGCATGTTTGCAGGCGGTGTCCACGTGCTTGCCGCCAGCGCCAAACGGCGAATAAGCTTGATCGATTTTGATAATGACTTGGAAATATCTATACGACAATCCAGACTCAAAGCTTCTAGCGTACGCCTGTCAAACCTTGTGATGCAACACCACTCAGGTAGGCGTCGCTAGTCCTCGCTGTCAATTGCATCGCGAAATACGATAGAGCAACTGAGCAAGTCTGTGATTCTGTTACGCCCGCCCCACCGCTGTTGCTGAGCTCGAAGAAGGGCAACGGAGATTGTGTGGCTCCTGATTGGGAGAGGCGTAGTTGGAGAAGGGGACGGGCAACTGTATGGTCCCTCATTGCGAAACATAGTTGGAGAAGGAAAACGAGGCATTGTGTGGTTTATGGTCAAATGGAGTGTAGTTGGAAGATCAGCGGCGCGTGACACAGGTGCACCACAGGTGCGTGGCTCCAGATCCTTCCATCCTCCTCACAGAACGACGATTCGGAACCACGCGCGACTTTACCGCTGGGACGTACAAAGACGCTCACTCTAATGAGCCCACAGCTCACGAAATCGAAGAATGTACATCGCTGCGGAGAAGACGCCTGGCGTCAATACGGCACTGATTATCAATGCTGCTGTGTGCCATCCTAGGATGAATGTGTGAGCAAACCTACGAAAAGACGCACAGGTCCGACCGCATAAATGGACCATGCATGCGTACCTCTCCTCATCCTCTCGACTCCCCATAGTTCACACACAATGGCACAGCAGAAGGCTCTTCTCCTCATGTCCAAGCAGGGCCCGTTTGCCGTTGGGACAGTACCCATACCGAAGCCTGGCCCAGGAGAAATCCTGGTCAGAGTTGATGCCACGGGACTGAATCCAGTCGATTGGAAAATCCAAACATACGGAGTCTTTATTGAGAAGTTTCCGGCTGTGCTGGGCCTTGACATTGCGGGCACGGTGGAGGAGCTCGGCGAAGGTGTTACCGGCTTTGCCCAAGGCGACAGAGTGTATGTCCCCCGCTGTGTAACTCGTGAAAAACACCAGCTGATTGGCATACACAGCCTGTCTCAGGGAACGCTTGGGGACAACGAGCGTTCCGCATTCCAGCAGTTCGCTCTGATAAGTGCTGACCTTACCGCCAAAGTGCGCGATTCCTCGCCACCTGCTGGTCTTATACTGAGCAGAATTGGTCTCTTTGCTAGGTACCGAAGAACATGTTGATAGAGCAATTAGCTACCATCCCTCTCGGCTTGTCGACTGCTGCTATCGGCTTGTTCCACTATACCGCCAAAAGTGGAAGCGTTGGCTTGTATCCTCCCTGGGAAGAGGGTGGCGAAGGCAGGTACGCCGGCAGACCCATCATCATTATGGGCGGCTCGAGCTCTGTCGGCCAGTTTGGTATGCGTGAATTTATCGCCTTCTCAGGGTATTCGGGACTTACGTCGGACTGCAGCCATACAGCTAGCCAAGTTTGCCGGCTTCTCTCGTATCATGGCGACCTCTGCTGTCCATCATACGGACTGGCTTAGAACGCTCGGCGCGACTCACGTTGTCAACCGTCGCCTCGCCCCTGAGGTGGTGCGAGGGGAGATGAAGCGGATGAGCGCTGGACCGGTCGAGGTCATTTTTGATGCGGTCTCCGAGCCCGACACGCAAAACTTAGCATACGATATGCTGGCACCTGGGGGCGTCCTGCTCATCACGGGCAATCCAGCGGTTGACGAGGCGAGACTGAGCCAGAGCAATGGCAAGCGGATCGAGCAAGTCTACGGCAACATACACGTCCCCCAGAACCGGGAACTTGCGGTGAGCTTGTTTTCGAAGTTGACGCCACTCCTGGAAAAGCGCATTATCAGAGTAAGTGCAGAGCGTGTTTAACCATTCATTTCAAACGTTGACTGACTATTATTGTGTAGTCGAACCGCTTCAAGGTCGTGCCAGGTGGTCTAGAGGGCATTATCGGCGGACTGGAAGAACTGAAGAAGGGGGTGAGCAACATGAAACTAGTCGCACATCCTCAGGAGGAATCATAAAATCAGCAATGCATTCGGAGAAGATCATGCGTGTATTTGGTTTCCGACTATTAGTTATACATGTAGCGCGGGCTATCCGAAGCAGCGAAGTCCTTCGAGCCTTATTTTATAACGTTCTTCATGATATTCCGGTAAGTGCCCCCAGCCTGGATGACCGATGCTCAGCGCTCGTTGGGTAGTGTCGGGAGGCTCCTCTACTCTGGATCAACCCGCTCTGCCAGTGGAGCTGATCCGTTTTCTGATACTCCTTTAGCGCTCTTTGCAACAGCAGATCATGCAGCGCAAAGCCGCTTCAAGAGTCTCAAGAACGCGGCTGAGACAGTAGGCAGATACGGTCTTGCGTTTTGCATTACTAGTGGCTTAGCCCACAATTGTTTCACGTGATCGCACATAGTCGCGGCGCGCCGCCGACGCGCTTGATGCCTGTCCTGGAACGTCCGACCAACTGCCCTAATCGCGACACAAATCCTGCTCCAGGTCAATGTTGTCCTCGTGATATCTCTAAGGAAAAGTTCAGGAACACCAGGCACAGCATGACTACAGGCTTTTAATCTCGTAGCTTGCACTCAGCTGCAGGTAATCAAGTGTAAATCTGCTGGTGTAGTGTACTGCGCGGGGCCACAGGTTTCCATTGGGCGTACATGTGACCGCCAGCGCCAAACGCTCCTGGCAGGCTCGATCGACTTTGATCTGATATACGACGAGTTATCGCGTTTCAATGTCTGCTAGCATATACCTGTAGTGGTGCAACGCCATTCCAATATCCGCCACTCGTCCCCGCTGTCAATTGCATCGCGGAATGCGATAGAGCAAGTCCGATTCTCGTGCGTCCGCTCGCCGCTGTTGCTGAGTCATGGCTAGGAGAAGGGGAACGGGGAACGATGTGGATCCTGATTGGGATAACGCGCGTGACAGGGGTTCGTGGCTCCAGATCCTTCCATCCTCCTCGCAGAACGACGATGCGAAACAACACGAGACTTTACCGCTGGAACGTACAAAGGCACATCACGAAATCGGAGAACGTATATCGCTGCCGAGAAGACGCATGGCGTCAATATGGCGCTGATTATCAATGCTGTCGTGTGTCATCCTAGGATGACAGTGTGAGCAAACCTTACGGAAAGACGCATAGGCTCAACCACATAAATAGACCCTGCATGCTTACCTCTCTTCATTCTCTTGACTCCGCATAGCTCATACACGATGGCACAGCAGAAAGCCCTTCTCCTCGCGTCCAAGCAGGGCCCATTTGCCGTTGGGACAGTCCCCATACCGAAGCCTGGCCGAGGAGAAATCCTGGTCAGAATTCAGGCGACGGCACTTAATCCAGTCGATTGGAAAATCCAGGCATATGGAATCTTTATCGACAAGTTTCCGGCTGTGCTTGGCACCGACATTGCGGGTACGGTTGAGGAGCTGGGAGAAGGTGTGACCGGCTTCGTCAACGGCGACAGAGTGCATGTCCTTCGCTCTGTGTCTCGTCAAGAACACTGGCTGATTCGATATGTAGCCTGTCTGAGGGAACGATTGGGGACAGCGAGCGCTCCTCATTCCAGCAGTTCGCTCTGATAAAGGCTGACCTCACCGCTAAGGTGCGCGATTCCTCGCCACCTGCTGACTTTATAATGAGCAGACTTGGTCTCTTTGGCAGGTGCCGAGCACTGTGTCGCTTGAGGAGGCATCTACTATCCCTGCCGCTTTAGCAACCGCCGCCATCGGCCTCTTCCAACACAATGCCAAAAGTGGAAGCGTTGGCTTGTATCCTCCCTGGGAAGAGGGCGGCGAAGGGAAGTACAGCGGCAAGCCCATCGTCGTTCTGGGCGGCTCGAGCTCTGTTGGCCAGTTCGGTACGCATGAATCCATCGGCTTCTCAGGGGTATCCGGGACTCACGTCGGACTGCAGCCATCCAGCTAGCCAAGTATGCCGGCTTCTCTCCCATCGTCACGACCGCCTCTCTGCAGAACGCGGAGTGGCTGAAAGAAATTGGCGCGACTCACGTTGTCGACCGCCACCTCGACTCTCAGGCGGCGTTCGCGGAGGTATCGCGGATCACTTCTGCGCCGATCGAGGTCGTTTACGACGCAATCGGAGAGCCCGGCACGCAGAACCTAGGATACGATTTCCTGGCACCGGGAGGTGTCCTCCTCATTGTGTTGAGCGAATCGGTTGACAAGGCGAAGTTGAGCCCGAGCAAGCGGATCGAGCACGTCTACGGAGTCTTAGACATACCTCAGAATCGGGCATTTGGTGCGACTTTGTGCTCGAAGCTGACGGTACTCCTGGAAAATCGGACTATCAAGGTAAGTGCAAAGCATGTTTGACCATTCATCGTACGCATTGACTGACTATGATTGTGTAGCCGAACCGCGTCAAAGTCCTGCCAAATGGTCTAGATGGCATTATCGGTGGACTGGAAGAGCTGAAGGAGGGGGTGAGCAACGTAAAGCTAGTCGCACATCCCCAGGAGGAAGTGTAAAATCATGCATGTATTTGGTTTCCGACTATTAGTTGTACATGTAGCGTGAGCTATCGGAAGCAGCGAAGTCCCTCGAGCTTCGAGCCTTATTCCATAACGTCCTTCATGTCATTTGGAGCCTAGCAGTACTACGTTTATTGATGGATTTGGCCACGCATTATTAGAATTTTCCAAAATGGTCTGCGCGACATTCGAGCCAATCCCCGTCGCTCTGGAGTTGATCCGTTTTCTGATACTCGTTCAACGATCAAGGCAGGTGTCTTGCGTGAGCTCACCATTTTGCATCGTGAGTGGCTTAGCCCACAATGGCCACCCGCTTCCCTCGACGATGCATGCGATGATAAGTATAGTCTATACTACAACGTTTACTCACGACACACGCCGTGCTCCAGATTAATATTGACCTCTATCTGCAAGCTTGATTGTGCTTAAATTCACTATATAGCGCGACGCAACACAGTATAGCGACTGGTAACAATAAGAGTGCAATCCTGACTTGCAGATGACTCGTGATGCCTCTGAGGAAAAGTACAGGAATGTGAGGAATAGCATGACTACAAGCTTTCAATCTCGTAGCTGGCAAGCGCAATGTGCCGCGCGGGGCCACAGGGAAATGGATACCACCAGCGCCAAACGCTGGCAGGTTCAACGATGTTTGATCTATACAACGATGTATCCCGATTCAACGTCTGCTAGCATATTCTTGTCACGCTCAACTGTGGTGCAACACCATCGAAATATCCGCTACTCGTCCCCGCTGTCAACTACATCGTGGAATGCGATAGAGCAATCCTGTGGTTCTCTTGCGTCCGCCCGCCGCTGTTGCTGAGTCATAGCCCGGGGAAGGGAGAACGGAGAATGACGTGGATCATGATTGAAATAACGCGTAGTTGAGAGGATAAGGGGCGCATGACGCAAGTTGATGACTCCAGATGCTTCCATCCTCCTCACAAAAGAACGATGCGAAAGGACACGAGACTTTACCGCTGGGATGTACAAAGGCACTTATTCTAATGAGCCCAGAGGTCGCGCAATCGGAGAACATATTCAGTTAACTACATACCCGAGATGTCGTATGACGTCAGTACGGCGCTGGATGTCGATCATCTTGTCATCATAGATGAATGTGTAAGCAAACTCACGGAAAGGCGGATAGGTCCCACAGCATAAATAGACACTGCGCAGGTGCGTCTCTTCATCCTCTCGTTTCGCAAAGCTCATACACGATGGCACAGCAGAAAGCCCTTCTCCTCACATCCAAGCAGGGCCCGTTTGCCGTTGGGACAGTACCCATACCGAAGCCTGGCCGAGGAGAAATCCTGGTCAGCATTCAGGCCACTGCACTTAATCCAGTCGATTGGAAAATCCAAGCATACGGATTTGGTATCGAGAAATTCCCAGCTGTGCTCGGTGCCGACATTGCGGGTACAGTGGAGGAGCTGGGAGAAGGTGTGATTGACTTCGTCAAAGGTGACAGAGTGTATGTCCCCCGCTGTGTAGTTAAAAAACACCAGCTGATTGGCATACACAGTCTGTCTCAGGGAACGTTTGGGGACAGCGAGCGCTCCTCATTCCAGCAGTTCGCTCTGGTCAACGCTGACGTTACCGCTAAGGTGCGCGATTCCTGGTCACCTGCTGGTCTTTTACTGAATAGAGTGCAATTCTCTTTGGCAGGTGCCGAGCAATGTGTCGCTTGAGGAGGCATCCACCATCCCTCTCGGCTTAGCAACCGCCGCCATCGGCTTGTTCCAGCACACCGCTCAAAGTGGAAGCGTTGGCTTGTATCCTCCCTGGGAAGAGGGCGGTGAAGGAAAGTACAGCGACAAGCCCATCGTCGTTCTGGGTGGCTCGAGTTCTGTTGGCCAGTATGGTATGCGTGAATCCATCGCCTTTGAAGAGAATCCGGACTTACGTCGGACTGCAGCCATCCAGCTAGCCAAGTATGCCGGCTTCTCTCCCATCATCACGACCGCCTCTCTGCAGAACGCAGAGTGGCTGAGAGACATCGGCGCGACTCACGTTGTCGACCGTCACCTCGACTCTCAGGCGGCATTCGCAGAGGTGTCGCGCATTACTTCTGCGCCGATCGAGGTCGTTTACGATGCGATCGCGGAGCCCGACACGCAGAACCTAGGATACGATCTTCTGGCACCGGGGGGCGTCCTCCTCATCACGCTCGACGAAGCGGTTGACAAGGAGAAGCTGAGCCCGAGCAAGCGGATCGAGCACGTCTATGGAAATGTAAACATACCTCAGAACCGGCCATTTGGTGCGAGTTTGTACTCGAAGCTGACGGTACTCCTGGAAAAGCGCGTTATCAGGGTAAGTGCAGAGCGTGTTTGCTCGTTCATCTTACACGTTGACTGACTATGATTGTGTAGCCGAACCGTGTCAAAGTCCTGCCAAACGGTCTAGAGGGCATAATCGGTGGACTGGAGGAACTGAAGGAGGGGGTTAGCAACGTGAAGTTAGTCGCACATCCCCAGGAATCGTAAAATCAGAAAGAGCTTGCATTCGGAGAAGATCATGCGTATATTTTGTTTCCGACTATTAGTTGTACTTGTAGCGCGAGCATCGGAAGCAGTGAAGTCCTTTGTGTCTTATTTTAGAACGTTCTTCATGTCATTTGGAACCTGGAAGTACTACGTCTAGTGATGGGTTAAACCACACATTACCAGAATTCCAAAATGGTCTGCCCGACATTTGAGCCTCTCACGGCAGACATGATGCGATTTTATCAATGTGGGAAATTGTGTGTGAATGTCGACTGATTTCTTACACATGCGACAAATACTTGCAACTTAGCCTAACACTGTTCCACGTGAGTACCCTGACGCGCTTGTGGCTGATGTTGATGCCCTTGCCGTCCACCAACTGCCCCGCGCTTCCCCGTCAGATGTAGATGCAAGATGTATGCGATGGTAAGTATAGACTGTACTAAAATACTTGCTCACGACACACGTCGCGCTCTAGGTTATCGGTCATCTGCAAGCTTGATTGTGCTAAATTCGCTATATGATAGTGCGATATAGCACAATGTAGCCGCTGATAACAATAGTAGCACAATCCTGACTTGCAGGTGGCCTCGTGATACCTCTAAGGAAAAGATCAGGAATACGAGGCGCAGCACGACTTCAAGCGTTCAATCTCGTAGCCTACGCTCAGCAGCTGGTAATCGAATATACATCTGCTAACGCAGCATGCCGCGCTAAAACCCGGGTCACAGGCTTCCAGTTGGCGCATATACCGCCAGCGCCATTGGTAGACCTATACGATGATCCATCGCTCCTCAACGTATGTCTGCTAGCATATACCTGCCACGCCAAGTGGTGCAACATCATTCAAATATCAGCCACTCGTCCTCGCTGTCAACTGCATCGCGGAATGCGATAGAGCAATCCTGTAGTTCTCTTGCGTCCGCCCAATGCTGTTGCTGAGTCATAGCTCGGAGAAGGAGGATGATGCAGATCCTGATTGAGATAATGCGTAGTTGGGAGGATAAGGAGCGCATGACACAGGTTCTTACAGAATGACGGTGCGAAACAACACGAGACTTTGCCGCTGGGACGGACAAAGGCACTTACTCTAATGAGTCGAGAGGCCACGCAATCGGAAAACGTATCGAGTTGCCCGAGATGTCGTATGGCGTCAGTACGGCGCTGCATGTCGATCATCTTGTCATCCTAGATGAACGCGTAAGCAAACTCACGGAAAGGCGGATAGGTCCCACAACAGAAATAGACCCTGCGTAGGAGCCTCTCTTTGTCCTCTCGATTTCGCGAAGCTCATACACAATGGCACAGCAGAAAGCCCTTCTCCTCACATCCAAGCAAGGCCCGTTTGCCGTTGGGACAGTACCCATACCGAAGCCTGGCCCAGGAGAAATCCTTGTCAGAATTCAGGCCACTGCACTTAATCCAGTAGATTGGAAAATCCAAGCATACGGATTCCGTATCGAGAATTTTCCGGCTGTGCTCGGCGGTGACATTGCGGGCACGGTGGAGGAGCTGGGCGAAGGTGTGACCGGCTTTGTCAAAGGCGACAGAGTGTATGTCTCTCGCTGTATAGTTCGTGAAACACACTAGCTGATTAGCGGCCCACAGGTTGTCTCAGGGAACGATTGGTGACAGCGAGCGCGCCTCATTCAAGCAGTTTGCTCTGATAAACGCTGAAGTTACAGCTAAGGTGCGCGCTTCATTGCCGCCTGCTGACCATATACTGAACAGAGTTGATGTCTTTGCCAGGTACCGAGCAACGTGTCGCTTGAGCAGGCATCTACCATTCCTCTCGGCTTAGCAACCGCCGCCGTCGGCTTGTTCCAACACAATGCGAAAAGTGGAAGCGTTGGCTTGTATCCTCCCTGGGAAGAGGGCGGCGAAGGAAAGTACAGCGGCAAGCCCATCGTCGTTCTGGGCGGCTCGAGTTCAGTTGGCCAGTATGGTACGCGTGAATCCATCGCTTTTCAGGGGTATCCGGGACTTACGTCGGACTGCAGCCATCCAGCTAGCCAAGTATGCAGGCTTCTCTCCCATCATCACGACCGCCTCTCTGCAGAACACGGAGTGGCTGAAAGAGATCGGCGCGACTCACGTTGTCGATCGCCACCTCGACTCGCAGGCGGCGTTCGCGGAGGTGTCGCGGATCGCTTCTGAGCCGATCGAGGTCGTTTACGACGCGATCTCCGAGCCCAACACGCAGAACCTAGGATACGATCTCCTGGCACCAGGAGGCGTCCTCCTCATCACGCTCAACGAAGCGGTTGACAAGGCGAAGCTGAGCCCGAGCAAGCGGATCGAGCACGTCCACGGAAACGTAAACCTATCTCATAACCGGCCATTTGGTGCGAGTTTGTACTCGAAGCTGACGGCACTCCTGGAAAAGCGCGTTGTCAGGGTAAGCGCAGAGCGTGTTTGGCCATTCATTCAACACCTCGACTGACTGTGATTGTGTAGCCGAACCGTGTCAAAGTCCTGCCAAACGGTCTAGAGGGCATTATCGGCGGACTGGAAGAACTGAAGAAGGGGGTGAGCAACGTGAAGTTAGTCGCACATCCCCAGAAATCGTAAAACGAGAAAGAACCTGTATTCGGAGAAGACCATGCGAATATTTTGTTTCCGACTATTAGTTGTACATGTAGCGCGAGCATAGGAAGCAGTCAAGTCCTTCGAGCCTTATATTTTAGCGTTCTTGATGTCAAATGAACCCATGTCTAGCACATTAGCTCTGATTGATTTGGCCACACATTACCAGAATTGCTGCCGGCAGGTGGCCAGCCTGGATGAACGGCGCTCAGCGCTCATTAATCATTGGGCAGTGTCGTCAACTACGACGACTTTGAGCCTCTGGATCCCGATCCACAGCCCCCTCTCTCTGGAGTTAATCCGTTTCTGCAAATCTTTCAACGTTCCTTGCAACAAGTAGACAGCACTCGCTTGCTCGTGCACAACTGCCACAACTCTCTGTCCGAAGTATGCCGAATCCTTTATACAACGATCTTCCCTGGAGGTGGAGCCGTTGAGGTGCAGATGAGGCGGAGGCAAGATCGTGCGCGGTTCCAGATCGTTCTATCCACCCGGGAGGAGCGCATGAGTTCGCCAGGCTAGACCGCTGCGGCCGACCAAGACGTACCAAGCCTGCAATCTAGCACCCGACAGGGGAGCTGGAACTCCGCTTTCAATTCGCCCGCACCGGCGGACAAATGTCATATAGCGTCAGTGCGATGCTGTACGGCTGCATTCCCCCTGGCTGGATATGCCCCAGCACGGTCCACAGCGAGCTATGGGCCATCGCATATAAGGTCTCCCCGAACATATACCCCCCTTTCCACAGCATCTTCATCGCGAAACGCAACCATCATGTCAGAACAGAAGGCACTCTTCCTCACGTCCAGACGAGGCCCCTTTGCGATAGGGACCGCGCCCATACCGAAGCCCGGTCGTGGACAGCTCCTGGTCAAGATTGAGGCAACGGCGCTCAATCCTGTCGATTGGAAGATTCAAGCATATGAGATCTTCATTGATGACTTCCCTGCGGTCCTCGGCACGGACATCGCAGGAACGGTGGAGGAATTGGGCGAGGGTGTGACGGGGTTTGTCAAAGGAGACAGAGTGTGCGTGATTGGCTATATGCGCTGCGAATTTCTGGCTCACGATGCGCGTAGTCTTTCTCAGGGGTTGTATGGTGACAACGAGCAATGCAGCTTCCAGCAATATACTTTGACCAATGCAGTCGTCACGGCTAAAGTAAGCGATTATTATCTGCGATGCCATTGCAGTATTCACAGTGCCTCGTTCCGCAACAGATACCGGATAATGTGTCGTTCGGTCAAGCAGCTACGGTTCCGCTGGGTCTGGCTACGGCCGCAATTGGCCTGTTCAATCGCAAGGCTAAGACAGGGAGCGTCGGGCTATATCCTCCATGGGAGGAGGGCGGAGAGGGGAAGTACAAAGGCAAACCCATTGTCATTCTCGGAGGGGCAAGTTCTGTGGGTCAATACGGTGTGCAAAACGTTAGGTTTACTCCGACTTGCTCGCACTGACTATCAGGGCTGAAGCGCTACAGCTGGCAAAATACGCGGGTTTCTCCCCTATCATCTCGACTGCGTCGCTATGGCACACCGGGTGGCTCAAAGACAGGGGCGCGACACACCTCGTCGACCGCCATCTCCATAGAAGTATTACGCTTGCTGAGATAGGGCTCATCACCGAAGAGCCGATCGAGGTGGTGTTTGACGCGGTCTCGGAGACAGGCACACAGACTCTAGGATACAGTCTGCTCGCTCCCGGAGGCTGTCTCCTAACTACCTTGCCAACAGCAGTGGATCAAGAGGTTGTGAAGATTACTCCAGAGAGGCGAATTGAAGAAGTTTACGGTAACGTGAATGTGGCCGAGAGTCGAGAATTGGGTATTAGCTTGTATTCAAAGCTCACGGAACTACTAGCGAAGGAGGTCATCCGGGTGAGTACCTGTCTGCAGTGTTCGGAGTGCTAGCTGATCGTCATTGTCTACGAAACAGCCGAATCGCGTCAAAGCGTTGCCGAATGGGTTGGAGGGCATCATCTCGGGATTGCAGGAACTGAGAAAGGGCGTTAGCGGCATCAAGCTGGTTGCATTCCCTCAAGAAACAAAGATCCGAGGAACAGCGGTGATCCGGAAGTAATCCACAACATAACCATGATGTCAGGTTATGTCTCGACCTCGATGCAGCTCATTCGCTATTCCCGTGTCCAGACGTCGTGCGTGGCCTGGCCAGTATGACGGATGAATCATGATTAATGTGATCTATAGCACATGATTAATGCTGCGCTTGATCCACGAGAGCGCACTGTACAATATTCAATGGATATCCACTTACGCTGTGACAACATACGAGATTGTTTGTCCGTGGTGGATCGTCACTGACAGTCCGACGATTGCCTTGACTCGTACCTCTGTCTGGTCAGTACACATGCACCAGTTCTATGAAGCGGCCATATATTCGCACCATGCAGGTGTTCATCACAGCCACTATACGACGCCGTTATTGGGTTCAACTGGTTATGCCGTACACTGGCTGGAAGGTTTGAGGCGTGATGATAGGAGGTCAGGGATACCCCATTGACGCCGTCGACAGAATGATACAAATCGTGTCAGTACTAGAATCTTTCATATTCATATAGGTATTCATGACTACGCGTAGATGTCAAATGAGAGAAGCATCTGCATACAGTGAGCAGTAGGTTCCAAATGACAAATTTGGCTATTGACGTACGGGGATGGTCTGTGCTTTCGTGATCGCTAAGTTGCGATTCGGCCCGTTTTGTGCACGGTTCATACGGAATATTTCCTCCTACGAAATATTGTTTTCATTCCACAACTTGCCCTCATTCGCGATATCCGGCTCCTCAGGCCTCATTGCTTTCTATCTCCTGTCTTCTCTGTGCTGGACATCTTCATGTCGCTCTCCATGTCATTCATCAGGTGTATTATTAATGCATTCGATATCTGCTTCACCGGTACGTTTGTCCACTCCTCTGTGGCGATGTCTGCAGCGCTGATTATGTCGTGTCTCCTTCCTTCACAGTCATCGCTCTCGTTGTGTACTACACCTGTTTGTTCTTGTTCATTCCTCCTCCGCCGCCTC
>NW_024468587.1:35899-38193 GCF_001632365.1 Laetiporus sulphureus 93-53
GAAACAAGATGTACGAGCACAAGAAAGCCTTTGAATCAACGATCCAAAACAACAAGAGCGAACACCGACTCAAGGAGGGAATGCTCCAGATGGAGATCGGGAAGCTCAAGGATAGAATCCTCGTGCAAGATGTGCATATGACAGTTTTGAACGACGAGCTCACAGGAACCTAGGCGGCAATGCTCGACACGGGCAAAGAAATGATGGAAATCAAGGCAGCTAACGTTAAGCTGCGGCACGAGCTAGCTTCGCTCAAAGCAAGCGGTGTCACTATGATGCAAGGTCAAACATCCGGCACGGTCCAATCGCACAAGCCACGCATCAAAATTGCCAAACCTCCACACTACTCGGGCAAAGGAAGTCTGGAGGACTGGCTCCAACAACTCGGTATATGGATGCGGTGGAACGAGATCAACGACGATGAACACAAGATTACCACGGCCTTACTGCACTTGGAAGGTGGCGCGTTCACATACATGTCCGAATATGCGACCAGAGCAGCAGCACGGCAGGCACTTGGCACATGGGAAGACTTCGTCAACATTCTCAAAGTGAACTACAGGACCCTTGACCCGGACAAGGATGCGCAGCAGCATTTGAAGGATATCTGCGGCAAGACGTATCCCACAATGGTATCCTTCGCAGAACAGTTCCGTCAATGGGCCACTAAGACCAACTTAGGGCACACTGCACTCATCGGTTACATCGCTGAACACCGAAGCAAGGACGTACGCCAGGCAATGGTCACACGAGACAGCCTAGGAATTTCCGACCCCATCACATGGCCGGAATACCTCGACCTGTGCCTTCAACTGGAGTCCAAGTTCAGAGCCGACAAAGCAGGACAATGCGGAATGGTTACAACATCATCATCATCGGCACCACGAGCCCCGAAAGACCCCAACGCAATGGTCGTGGATCGAGTATCCACCCTCACCAAGGAACAAGAAGGATGGCTGGAGAAGAAGCTGTGTGTACGATGTGGGAAACACCCCTTCGTTTTTAAACAGCGATGCCCAGACCCCAAGTACAAAGGCAAATTCGAAATGCTGAAGCGGGGCCAAGCAACAAGGGCAATTTCTTCAAACACGGCCTCAGACATCTCCGACGACAGCAAGGTGAGATATGAAGCAGTCCGTGCTTTCATCGCCAGCTACGACGCGAAGGGAAAGGAAAAGGGACCGGAATCAGCTGTCGAAGCAGCTAGGATCACGGAGGTAGAAGATGATGAGGATTTTCTTCGGCGGATTCTCTGAGGTCTGGCCAGAGTTCCCATAGACACTGTAATAGTACCTACTCGCTCTCGCATGTACCAGTATCAAGTTTTTTATACATCGCATCTACTGGTTCGTCAAAACACGCGATCGATCTACCTGTTCACCTCAAACAGGGAGTAAGGGAAGTCCAGACTGAGGCGCTCCTCGATTCAGGAGCATATTCTTGCTACATCAACACACGGCTGGTTGATCAGTTGAATCTAGCTACAATCTCACTTGAGAAGAAGATCAGGGTCTACAACGCAGATGCATCTCACAACAAGGGTGGAACCATTAAGAAAAGGGTTCTTCTAAGTATAACCATCGGAAACCACACAAGCAGGCAAAGCCTTTTGGTCACCGATATAGGACATAAAGACGTTATACTAGGCATGAGTTTCCTCAAAGAGCATAATCCCAAAGTGAACTGGGGAAAACTCACAGTCGATTTCACCTGGTGCCCACAAAGATGCACACCCTCACAGGTAGCAATCCAGGAGGAGGACCTGGAAGACACAAACATCCCTCACATCGAAGACCTGATGGAGTTCGTCGGTTCCCAGGAGTTAGGTGACAACTGGAACGACATGGACAGCTTCATCAGATGGGTGTCATTATCAGAAGACCCTGATGCACAGGCCGTAGCATCACTCATTATGGGTCTTGACACCAAAAGGAATCAGGATAGAGCACCACAAAAAGGAGAACAGGACAAAGACTACTGGTCAGCCTATGTCCCCAAACACTTCCACGAGTATGGCGATGTGTTCTCCAAGAAGCAGTCAGAACGAATGCCCACAAGAAAGCCCTACGGTCATCCAATCGAACTTGTTCCAGAAGCATCGTTATCACGCCCGGCAAAGTTATATCCTATGAACCTACAGGAAAGAAATTTGCTCGACACGTGGATAGACCAAGAGTTAGCCAAGGGCTACATCAAGAGATCAAGGAGTCCAACCGCAGCACCCGTTTTCTTTGTCAAAAAGAAAGACGGATCACTGAGGCTCGTACAAGACTACAGGAACCTCAATGCAGTCA
>NW_024468587.1:39858-40900 GCF_001632365.1 Laetiporus sulphureus 93-53
CAGACCATGAGAGGGGGGTAGACAGCGACAATTCGAACCAAATGCTGTTAAAACCTGAATTTTTCGCTATCAATGCGATTCGACCCGCTCACGCATCTGAAGTTGATGATGCTCAACTACTGGAAAGGATCAAGAAGGCACTCACAGATGACACGATGACCAAGGATTATTGTGCGCTTTTGACTACAGGACAGCGCGAATTTGGGAAAAACCTCGCAGAATGGAACTTTGAGCACGGACTGCTGCTCCATCACGGAAAGGTTTATGTCCCCAAGAATCAACAGCTACGCCTTGACCTAATAAAAGTCCATCACGACACCTTACCAGCCGGACACCCTGGCAGGTTCAAGACGTTGGAGCTTATTACTCGGAATTATTGGTGGCCGGGAATGTCTGTAATGGTTAAACAATACGTACAAGGTTGCGACAGTTGTCAACGCAACAAGTACTCAAGAGAAAAACCATACGGACTACTACAACCAAATGAGGTACCAGGAGGACCATGAGAGATCGTCACAGTAGATCTCATCACACAACTTCCTCCAGCCATGGACTTTAGGGGAGAGAAGAAGATGGCAATACTTGTCGTCGTGGACAGACTCACGAAGCGAGCGCACTTTTATGCAACGGATGATACAGTCACATCGTCGCAAGTCGCTAACGTATTCTATAATGAAGTCTTCAAACTCCACGGATTGCCGCGCCAAATTATCTCAGACAGAGGTACTCAATTTGCGAGCAAACTATTCCAGGAGTTTTGCCAGAAGCTCGGTATAAAGTCAACAATGTCCACTGCATATCACCCCCAGACGGACGGTCAGACAGAAAGGGTTAACCAGGTGTTGGAACAGTATCTGCGAATGTACTGTAACCATAGACAGAACGATTGGGTCTATTACCTACCGACAGCAGAATTTTCATACAACAACCAGACCCATGAATCTACCGCACTTTCCCCATTCTTTGTCGAATATGGCCGACATCCAAAAATGGCACCAGACGTACATGAATCAATACGTCATCCCTCATTGGAACATCTATT
>NW_024468587.1:41130-41981 GCF_001632365.1 Laetiporus sulphureus 93-53
GAAGGAGAACCAGAATTCGAAGTTGAGGAAATACTAGACTCGAAGGTTGTAAGGGGAAGGGTCCAATACCTCATCAAATGGAAAGGCTATGACCATTCCGACGATACATGGGAACCCCGAACAAATCTTACCAACGCCGATGAACTTCTTCAAGAATTCCACCAGCAACACCCAGATGCAGCCAAAGCACCAATCAGGGTCGTCACTTTTGGTGGAAAACGCTTCGAATTATCCTCATATGAAGTTGCACCGATCTCCACACACCGAATCAATATGTCCGACCATCCAGATGAGTTCTTCCTATATTATAAGATGACAGATCTCGCCAAATCATCGAAAAAATCCTCAAATGAAGCAGCAGGATGGGATATTTATGCAGCAGAAATGCATGAAATCCCCCTGCATTCACGAGCTGTGGTAGGAACGGGAGTCGTGATTGACCCTCCCAAACATACCTATACACGAATAGCTCCATGCAGCAGACTGGCTGCACGAGGAATTGATGTGGGGGCAGGAGTCGTCGATCCAAATTACACTGGGGAACTCAAAGTCGTACTAATCAACACAACAGATTTCATATTTTCGGTCAAGCCAGGAGATAGAATAGCCCAAATAATCTTCGAGTATTATGCAGAAGGGCTTCCCTCCCAAAGCTACCAACCGTTGTGAGCAACTAGAAGGGGTAATAAAGGTTTTGGCTCCTCGGGACAACGAGCCTTGAGAGGGGGGTAGTGTCACAGATTTTCGCCACAAAGTCCGCACGTGACTTTTCTCACACCACAGATCACGTGCTTCACCAATATCTCACGCCACTCAGCCACAGACGCGACGCGTAGAGATCAGGTGATAGT
>NW_024468587.1:42621-45456 GCF_001632365.1 Laetiporus sulphureus 93-53
TAGCACTCACTGAGCTCACCAGCTCCTTCATATATCTCTCACCCTTTCCTGCGTCCGCCACATTGACCAGTAAGTCAACAGGCTCTTGCGCCACATAGGGTTCAGGGGGATACTTTTGGGATCAGGGGGATCAGGGCGGCACGTTCCACGTAACTGTCCCTTTTTTAGTCTTTTTGATCTCTTGTCCGGTGTTACCGTGACAGTTTGTCATATTTGCTTTCTATTCATGCAACTGTTACGTTCACTGGTTTGCATCGTCTCCGAGGACACCGGCGACTTCCGCGCCATGATGCGTGACACCGGCACCATACTGTCCAGTTCCGCTGCTGCCAGACTGTTACTCGTCGATGCTTTGTGGCAGCCTAATGACTACGATCTATACACGCCACATAGTCAATGGGATGTGGTACTTGACTACATCAGCAACTTAATGGGTTTCGTGATCGAATATGTCATAGATGCATCGGACGAGGAGAATCAGGAGCAACCGTACCCCTGGTTGAACCAGGGAATGGACTGTATGGCTCAAATCACCGGACCAAACATCCGTGTCAATCTTATGCGTAGCCACAACGAATCGGCCTTCTACCCACTATGCTTCTTCTGGTCGACCATCATCATGAACGCGATCTCCGCTGATGCGATCGTGTCGGCATACCCCACACATCTTCTCAGCCGTCGCGGTATTTGCTCATGCACCATCAGTGATCACCAGTAAGGCACTCACTGCAAGGAGAAAGTACGAAGACTGAAGTTTCTCGTTCGACGACATCTGCACCATGTCCTGCACTCGCTGGAGCTGCCCTCACTGGTGACGGTTCTTCTCAGATGATGGATGCCTCAACCTCGTTTTCGACAATGCACGCACCCACACAGTCAGCGATGTTTTCATCTCATGGCGGATCAGAGACTTACCCTGTGGTAGGCCGTGTACGGCAATGGAACGAGGGCCCAACGTCTGGGCGGGGTCTCGAGATGACATGGAAGAAGTCTGGGACAGCTTCCCGTAGCTGCAACATGTATTCATCATTTTACGACAATGCTCGAAGTCGTTCATTTCTTTTAAGTGATTCATCCTATTTGGCTCTTGCCTACGCTGTTGCTGTTCACCAACATGAGGCTGCAGAGATGTAATATAGAGCTACGTTCGCATAAGTGATACACACCGCATCTTCCGCTACTGTGATTGAGTTTTCGTGTCATTTGAAACCGGCGCCCGGCGCCTCTTCAACCAAGTTTTGTTTAGGACGCGATCCGCCATGAGGGTCAGGTGACCGTGACTTGATAAGATCTCGCCACCGGATTGACCTTTCCCCTGTACAGCCACCACGATGTCCGCCATGTCCACACCCTTGAACCTCGACCAGGAAGTAAGGTTGTACACGACTAATGCCGAACGTGAGAAGTACGGTCTGCTTGCGACGCTCTTCGGCATCATCGTCGCCCTGGACTACCTCGAGCGTGCGTATGTGCGCGACTCGGTGACTGCAGCTGAGTATGTTGTTCCGATGTTGCTGAGGTGAGTGTGTATACTGAGCTGTCTGGTCAAGAGGTATTCTCCTGCATGTACCCGGCTGCTGTCGCAATACAAGACCATGTTGAAGCTGGTGGGCGATGACGTTCCCTCGATAGAAGAGTTCATGAGTCGGTATCGGGTGAGCAGAATATTGCTTTTACGGTCCTTGCCACCTCTAGAGCTAACTACTGCTGTCATGTGCGCCCATGCTAGATGGATCACCCTGCTGCCCTACATCGACTGAAAGTCGGCGTGCCAGCGACGGTGGAGCATTCAAGTGAGGGTGGTCCAGAGACGGGGAAGTGGGTTGCGGAGACAACGCAGGTGCGTCGTGAAGCGCCTTGCGTCTTGAGGATACATATGCTAAGCGGCCTACCAGAACTTCATTACCTTCATGGATGCGCTCAAGCTGCGGATGCGTGCAAAAGACCAGCTGCATCCAATTCTGCAGGAACTGGTCACCGGCTATGCACGCTTCAAGGGTAGCAAGGATTGGGAAGGCAGGAGTAAGATGGTGAGCTGGTGCGTAGAGATCACGATTCATGCGCTGCTTCCCTGTTGACGTTTTATACTAGGCTCATCACACTGAACGGTATGAAGGCGTCAGAGGAGATCACAGAAGAACAATCCAGACAAGTACGCATTTTTTTCAATTGTTAATGTCACCGCATAATTTATTGTGACCGTGTGTCCTTTTACAGCTGCTGTTCGACATCGAACATGCGTACGCTGAGTTCTTCCGGAGCTTAAGTAGCAAGGAGGGTGGCTCATAACAATATCGCTTGGCCCAACGATCGTCAGGCACCTATACCGTCACGACTGTTACCTTAGGCACTCTGCTCTCCAATTGTATTGTACCATACTATATCTGTATATCAGCTCCTCCCAGGCATTAGTCAACGGTCGTGTGCAGCCACCGCAGCAACGATCGCTCTTTTCTCAAAGCGCAGTCTGTATCGAAATGACTACCACCTCTCTCGCGCTGCGCCTCCTCACTGACAGCTCGCGACGCTCGCACGGCGTACACAGCACACCGTTCGCAAAGTTTAGCTAATAATAGGCTAGACTGTCCGGGTTCAGACCACCGCTGCTCCGACCTTGCTATCACCTTCACCACCATCTGAGTGTTTACGTGCTACTAGCAGCTACTCTTGCTTTCGAGACGACGCATGGCATCTAGCAACAATCCTTTTCGCAATCGAAAGCTCTCTCCTGAGGCAACAGGGACGTCTGTATCTGACATCGCCGGCGTGAGCCCCAGCTCCAGCTCCAGCTCCAGTGGTGGGCCACCTCCAGACGACCCGGGCGACGCCCACCCA
>NW_024468587.1:45776-54696 GCF_001632365.1 Laetiporus sulphureus 93-53
CGACCAGGCCTGGGCGTCGGCGCGCCGCCGAGGCATCCGTCGCAGTGGCGGCCGGGCCACATGCGCCCCCTCTCCGCGCCGAACAACGATGCGCAGCCGATGTCGGACTTTGCGAGGGACTTTTATGCGGCTGGCGCGGGGGCTCCGGGTACGGGTGCGGGTGCGGGTGAGACGATGACAGCGTCGAGCTCGAATCCGAACTTGCCGTCGTCGAGCGGTCCGACGCCAGACGACGGCAAACCGACGGAGACGCCGACGCCTGGCCATCCGCTCTTGCGGCACGGACGGGTGCTGGTGTACCCATCTGGGTACGAATGCAACAAATGTAAGCAACACAATCTGCATATGTATACCGCACACCGCAACTCGAGCTGACGGAGTTATTCTAAATGCGTGTGTACATATGTGCCAGGCCATAATACAGGCTACCAGAGCAACGACCCCTCCATGCCCTGCCTCAAATGCTGGGAGCGATACAGCTCCCCATTCACCGGCCCGATCGTCTACATGCCCTGGAACGCATCCGCCTCGCACGACGGCGCACGCAACACCTACCAACGCCCCCTCCCGCGCTTCACCCCGCCCCAACGCGCCACCTCGCTCGGCCGCACACGCGGCTATCCCGGAGCCGCGTCGCGCATGCAGATGGCTGGCAGAAGCCAGTTCCTCGAACCCTTGCCGCGCCCGTTGCTGGGACGGCCGCCGTCGAATGTCCGTGTGGCGCAGAGGCCCCCGCCGGGCGCGGCGGTTGTGCAGCCGGGCGATCCGCGCATCGGTGGCCGGGTGTGTCGGCAGTGTGGGGGGACGGGCGTGATGACGTTCTTGATATTTGAGGATACGTGCCCGGTTTGCAATGGCATCGGACGGACGTTTGACTGATGGATATATAATCGATCTAATGCTCGTATTTCTACGTACTATGATTTAGTACTCTGCAGAGCTAATGGAAAAACAAGTGAGCGCACCATCATTTCGGCATTCCTGGTACGCGAAGGTCGTTCGCGAAGTGCCTCCGCCTTTTTGCCAGCGTGCGCATGAGATTCACGAATGGTTATCTGAGCAGCAGACGGTCAGCCGGCGCCTACATAATTTTTGCAACAACAGAGGACAATCTCCTAGCACTCACCATGTGAGATGAATGCAGTTGAAATATGCGGTCATCGCGAAAGTCGGAACGCAACGTGGTCTTCCAGACCTGTGGGACGACATCATTTTCGTGTGCATTGGCAATCACAGGTCGTCGATGAAAGAAACGGCGCAGAGTAACGGATGATCTAGCGGTAGGGGGCAACCCAGGTGCGCATATAAGAGGACCAGTGCAGCCCATGGACCGTTAAAGGGGGGAGGGGTACATTCTATGCAGAAATCGAATCGTCAGAATGCTGTTGTTGCAACTTTGTGCCGCGCCGATTCTTCACCAGAATTCGACAGCATCTCTACATCTCAGGCCATCGGGAGCCGATAACGAAATGGTTTCCTACGCTGGTCGTGTGCGGTCTTCGAGGAAGGACACGGTGCAGAGTTAGTGGATGATGATCAAGGAGCTGTATCCGCCGGGAACGCACGAGGCAGCGTTAATGTGCGCGCACGTTATATGAAACTTTGGCGAGGAAGCGTCAAATACGGCATCCCGATTTGAATTACGCTGTCGTGCTTAAGCTTTCGGTGTCGCTTCGTATAAAACCATCGCGCAGCCTTTCGGACCTTGCAGTTTTTTCTTTAACTGTGCAGCCCTGATCATCGCCGTACCAGAAGTGTCGAATATTGCGCTCGTCAGGTAGGCTCATAAATCGGCCTTTGTAGAGGAAGACAGCCGTTACTCTGTACTCCTTGGGCTGAAATCGCCAGGAAAAGGCCACGTCAGCGTGCGAGGTCATCTTCCGCAGAGATCACACACGAGATGCGGACTTTGCGCCACGGTACCACGGGCCTGGTCTGCGTTTTTTGAGCCGCCGCACGGGCTATTGGAAGCTATCGTCCAATAGGGATTGATGTGTGAAATGGTGGCCGTCCAATGCAGATCGGAAAGTTCAACCTGGCATTGCGGAAACCGAGCCGCAGTATCACCCTCAATCTAAAAACGCAGGACCGAGGAACCCGATGGATGGCGAGGGAATATCTCTGCGGACGCGGGGAAGCTGCCAAAGAGATCTCCATTGTAAGAATGCAGCAGCGCACCAGAAGCAGCGCTTGCGAGGAGGACGCTCGGTGCAACTTTAGCATGCATCGGCACGCGGGTTATGCAATTCGGATGATGGCGTGAATGGAACCCCTGAATGCTTGGGTTCAGCGCCTGAAACGATTGCACAGCGTCGAATCGCGCTGAACGACAAAGCGACCGCTCTCACCGAGCTGGCAGCTGTCCCATCAATGCTATGCTGCTCGCAACGCGTGGATGCGTGGATATCTGGATATCCCCGTGGCAAGTCCTCGGTACGTATCAGGGAAGCGCCCGATGTGAAGAAATTGAGGGCGCGGCCAATGGCAGGCTCTCACGTCGGTGGCACGCACGTGATGCGACGACCGGAGGGGAAGCTCCGATTGGACCGGCGGTGCGATTGGTCCAGAAAGATGGAGGACTGTGATTGGGCGGGAGTTTGAAAGCAGGCATTCTGCGGGTCACCCATTTTCAAAGAGGACCAACGATGAATTCCTATTAGAGCGGCCCCTTGGAAGCCTGGGGACATGCGCCGTCCACTCCCACCTCAAAACCTTCCATCCTGAGCGCTGGCTCCCCCCCATCCGCCATCGCGAGTTCCTCGCAGCCCTCCTGCGGGCGTGATATGTCCAAGAAATGGTCGCTCCAGCAAGTCGCACAGCACAACACCGCAAGGTGCGCACACCTCGTTCATCTCATACAGCCTGGCCCTGACCCCCGTGCCCCCGTCTAGCTCGTGCTGGATCATCATCGAGAACAAGGTCTACGATGTGACCGAGTTCCTCCCGGTGAGTAGCTGCTCAAGTTGCAGCATGTGTAAGAGAGCACGCGTCCTGACTTTGTGCAGATACACCCGGGCGGTGTCAGGCTGCTCCTCAACTTTGCGGGTAGAGACGCCACCGCTGCCTTCAAACCCTTCCACTCGTCGCGCGCGCTCACCGACAGCCTCCCACCCGAGAAATGCCTCGGCGAGGTCGACTATGTCAGTGCGAAAGCACTCAAGAAGAGCCGCAAGAGTCCGCGTCTACGCAAACTCAAGGACGTGCCCGTCACGAACGTTACGCCGCCTAGCGACGACGTCTGATAGACTGCGCCCTTTACTCATACTCATATACACATTGGGTTTCGATTTCGTACATCGGTCATCTTTCGGGGTTTTGGGCTGTAATTCATAAAGGTCGCTTGTGGCATTTGGGTTCCGTGGGCGATGGAGGAATTAGCATCGGGCAATGGTCATTCATTCAATGTACAACTTCCATAAGTTATCGAGTCTATATACGCTGTCTCACTAGTATACTTCCGCTACTGGTAAGTACAATGGGCTATGGGCGACGTTGGCAGAGGTCGTCAAATTGTGTTGGGAAAGCAGTGTCAGGACAGATCTCCAGTTCCAACCGTAAACAACCACGGTGAGTGCGTGATTGTCTGGTGACATCGCCATTACGTTGCTCGCAGCAGTGGCGGCCCCCGCCTCGTGCGGTGCCAACTGACTTCCAGCGGCCAGAAGCAGCTTCAGCTGACCCTCTGTTTATATACTCCTTGGCTTCCTATCACGAAGATGTGCGGGGAGCTGGGGAACGGAGCTCACATACAAATACAGGCAAACGGAGGCAGAGCGTGGTGAGAAAGCCCTGTAACAATCACTCGGCCTCAGTTGTCGGTGCCGACAGGGAGTATAGTACATGTTGTAGTGACATTGGCGTGCGCCGTGCAGCGCTCACCACCATAGACCGACCCATTCAAATGAACGACCCTCAAAAACAGACGAAAGGCCATCGATCATCAACCCAGCAAACACTCGAACTCTCGAATCAGTGGTCCGCGGCAGGCAAGTCGTCGTAGTCGGGGCAGAGCGAGTCCCAGGCGACTGCGGGCGAACAACCATATCTACTCAGCAACCGTGCATGTCGCATGATAGCGCGCCGAAAGCTCACCGGAGGGAACATTGATCTCCGCAGTCATGTTGGTCGCCTCGGCCATGACAACCGCGAAGCCCGCGTTGAGGTGGAAGTCGATGTGGCAGTGGAGGAACCACGGGCCCGGGTTGTCCGTCTAGCCGCCGCACGGACGTCAACGGCCCGCATTATACGCATATAACAGCAGCACACGAGCAACAACCCACCTGAAAGCGGATCGTGACATTGTCCCCCTTCAGCCCGGTGTTGACCGTGTCCCGCCTCACAGGATCGACATAGTTATAGCTCTCGTTTCCCGCACTCCGAAGCACAGAGAAAACGTGCTGCGCATCGTCGTCAACACCCGTGCACACCGTCGCGACGCAGGTACGTACCCCGTGTAGGTGGATAGGGTGCTGGTCGCCCAGGAGCCCGCCGGGGATGGAGATTTGGATCGTCTGGTTCATCGGCAGGCTGTACACGCTCCCCGGCGGGAGCAGCTCCTGTGCGGTGTACGATCCGTGCAGGATCTGCAGCAGGACGGGCACCGAGGGAGGGAGGAACGTCGCGCCGTTGACGTAGAACCGTCCGGCATCCTGCTCGGCGGCTGCGTGAGCGAGTCGATGCCTCCTTGAGACTTCAAGGGGATACGCACGAAGGTTACGTCGAGGTTGAGGCTAACGTCTGCGCCATCGTCTCCCGGTGCGCCGGGCTGGCATATAGAACAGGATCAGAAGGTATACAGGGCTATACGAGGATGATCTTCACAGGAGTGGGATTGGTGAGCGGATGGAGGTTGGTCTCCACAAGAGGGTTGACAGGCGCGACTTCGGGCGTGGTAGGCTCTTCCTCTGGTGCCCCCTCATAGCGGAGGATCGCGAAGCCGGGCGGGGTTGCTGGGCTGCCCAGGGCCTCAGATGCAGCGCGGATCCAATAGTTGCCAACAGGCTGGTTGGCTTCCAGCTGTCCATCGTGGCGATTTTAGAATGTGTGATTAAATGTATAACAGAACAAGAGCATGCAAACGTACTACGAACGAGTATCGCTGCGAGGCAAATATGGGGATGGAGTCGATTCCGGGCAGCGCCTGCGTGTTCTGCCCATCCGCCTCGATGATCGTCCCGGTGTGGTTGTCGATCGAGAAGGTGAAGTACGGGCTGCACGAGAGCGAGATCAGGCGGATGCGGTAGCTGGATAGCTGGTGTGAGCGTCGATGGTGAGTGCTGAGGAAGGGGCACGTACCGTAGTCCAGGTTCGACTGTGATCACAGTAAGAGGAGACGTAGTGTCGTTCGCTTGACGGCCCAAGCCATTGATGAGAGTGGATTCGGGGTTCCTATGAGATAGATGTCAAATTGATGGTGGAAGGTGGAGGAAGCGATCCGTACGCGGGCAAAGGAACTTGAAGAGCCGGGAGGTGGTACCAATCAGACAAGGTGACGATGGTGGTCTCTGTGTGACGATGTAGTTAAAAACAGATTCGCAATCTCACCACCCACATCACGCACCGTCGTCGACATCATAGAGATCAGCATATGGATCATCCGGATCGTATACGATGAATGGCCCCCGTAGACCGTCACAGTACTGCAAACTTTCGTGACTGTGATACCAGAAGGTCCCTGCGCATCGTAACAATGACCGTGAGTCGTGAACGATGTGCAAGCAGCTCAATACTTGCCTGCTTGGTTGGGGACGGTGAAATTGTAGAGGAATGAGTTGCTGGGGGAAATGGGGCATTGTGTGACGAATGCTGGACCGTCCGCCCAGTTGGTCGTGTGCTGGAATATCCCATGCCAGTGCTGCTCGGTAAGTTGTGGATGAACTCATGAAATGTCTATGCTTGATCCTGAATACTCTTACAATGGTCGTGGTCATGTTCATCGTCTCATTCGTTAAGGAATCCTGCACGTTGATCTGGAAGTTATCTCCCTGTTCTCCAATTATTCAAACAATGTACCGCCTAACATCAAGGTACTCTACCTTGTTGCCTACTATTGCAGGTCCGGGATACACGCCGTTGGCGAGAACAGCTTGCCGCATGAATCCGTCGGGCGTAATGTCGGCATTGACAATGGTCAAGTCTGTTACAGGACCAATGGAGGCGGAAACAGTCAAGAAAGAGCCTAGAGAAATCAAGCTGGCAATGTATAACGGGCCAAACATGCTGACAGACTAATTTCAGTGAGCCTGGCGATGCTAGAGACCCTGCACTGGTGCCAATCGACAAAGGCGCAAACGAGCTATGATTTATACCGTTTCTCACCGATACCAGGTCCTGTTTGGGATGTGGCCGGAGTCATTGTATGGAGGAGCATCTTCCATTCGCGATGTCAATGTATCTGCCTAAGGTCAGGCATCCGGAAGCATGGTCTAAGGTACAGATAGATTCACGACATGCCGAAAGAACGGACGTATGAGGGATACGCGGACAATTGCTGAGGCGCTCCTGCATACCAATGGTTTGTGGCACCGACGACGGTGTCCATCATGAAGGCCAGGAATGCATCCCCCGAAATGCAGAGACAATTTATGTCCTGCTCGAGCTATGACAGATACACGGATAAGTGAGATTATTTGTTACCCGACGCGTAGCATTGAGTGAGAGCATACCTCAGCTGACTTGCCCACTTCAACGCCTAGTGAGCATGATGACGAAATTGATCTCCACCTAAAAATATCCTTCGGCTTGAAGCCGCCAGGCACGAATGCATCTGAATTCATGTAGAAGGCGATTAGACGTTAAGAGAAGCCAGGTACATTCTGGGAAGGTCACGAAGGACGGTGCAGTCCACATGGACCGGTACCGCCAGGGGTCTATCATGCCTTTTCATACCAATCGCGAAGACGCTGCCGGTCATTGGAATGTATTTCAGGGTCGTGAAATCTCTGCTATTATCTCGCCAGATTGTGGTGCCGACGTCAAGCCATACCAAACTGAATATCCGCATACTTCTCGCTCATTTACATCAATGTACGGCTTGTGTCCGGCCTATTGGAGGTAGGAAGTGGCGATTGCTATCTAGAGGTGTATGGGGCGTATATCCTGCCGACAAGGATTCAATCATGCTGCATTGTTTCTTTCGAAGTGCAGCGGTAGTGAAATCTGAGGCGAAGTTGAGGCCTCATACATTTGGAAGTCAGCGGCCTGAGGGTTTTCAGCCACCGCCACATTTCGGTAGCGCCCGCTCACTGCTAGTTTTTGTTTTACAAGATCCTGCATGCGCTTGCACCAACCCCATGGATCTTGAACTGCAACCACCAACTGCATCGCCTAGCGCCCGGGGATCCTCCCCTGCACCCTCTGAATCTCTGTATGAAATCTCCTCTGCAACCCCTGACCTCACCCTGGCTATACGCCAGGCTCTCCGACCATGGCAGTCTCAGGGTCCCTCTGAGTTGTTATATGATCTGGACAGTGCCATCGATGCCGTCTTCGCGGTGAACAAGACCATGCTTCGTGTCCTGCAACTTGCAGGCCACAAGTACTGGGCAAGCATCCCCGTCCCCAACCTTCTCCTGAAACAGCGATTCAACTCAGCAATCGCACAATGCCGTGGCACTCCAGGGAAGGGGGCTCCTTCCCCCCCTGCGGCTGCCAACCAGCCCGCACCCACCTCCGCTCCATCTGGACCCGACCTCACGGCGGCCCTCCAGGACCTCCGCTCCGCCCTCGACACCAGACTCGATGCTCTGGAGACTCGAATGGCGAATGCGACCCCCCCGTCGCAGGCGAAGGCTCCCCCTCCTCCCAAACCTCAGGTACGTGGCGTTCCCAAGAAGCGCTCGTACGCGGTGGCAGCCGCCACCTCTCATCCAGCTCCTCCCGGGATGACTCCGAACCCGCCCACTCCCTCGAAGGCTCCTAAGACCAAGAGTTCGCCAGAGCCTTTGAGGTATATAGTTCGCTTTGCTAGCTCCGCGCCGGCACATCTGCTTCAGACGCCCCCCGCCCAACTTGTCAGCGATGTGAATACAGCACTGGCTGCAATTCCGACTGCTGGAGGGCTGACTGCACTCGCAGCCTACCCGAGCTCCTCTGGCAACATCGTCCTGGCTTTTCCCACTACCACCTCATACCGCCGCGTTGACGAACACCTCCCGACCCTCCGTGCTGCCCTCAAGATCGATCCGGACCACCATGTCTCCAGGGATGTCAAATGGTCCAGGATCCTTCTCGGCAATGTCAGCACGCGGACAGCCCCTGGCGGCGATGTCCATTCGACGTCGACTCTGTCGACCGAGCTCATAAAGAACCCTGCGCTTGCGCGCCTACGCATCACCCAACCCCCGCGCTGGGCACGTCGACCTGAGCAAATCGACGGTGCTCGATCGTCCGTCGTCCTCGGTTTCGAAGACCCGGACGGCTCTATCCTCACCGCCCTCCTCAAGACCCCCCTCTTCGCCTTCGGTACTCCCGTCACCACGTCGCGCTGGCGTGATAAGCCGCGCCTCCGGCAGTGTACGAGGTGCTGGGGATATGGCCATCTCGTTGCAGGATGCACGAAGCCACCCCGGTGCCGTGTTTGCGCCGGCCGCCATCTGGAATCACTGCACCGTTCGCGATGCACGTCGTGCGCGCAGGAGAATCGCGCCGCCTCAGCCCCCTGCGATCATTCGCGCTGCGTTAACTGTCGTGGGCTCCACCACGCCGATGCCGCCACTTGCCCTAAGCGGGCCGCTTTCCGGGACCCAAGCACAACCCTTGGCCACGTCCCCTCTGACTCCACCCAGGTCCGCTCAGCTGGCGACACGGATGTCGCCATGTAGCTGTAGTCGTGTCCCTCTTCACCTTTTTCTCCTCAGATCTCCGCCCTTTGTGAGAACAACCTCCCCAGTCGATACTCCAGCAAGCTTTTTGGGAAGAC
>NW_024468587.1:55121-112893 GCF_001632365.1 Laetiporus sulphureus 93-53
AAAAGCTTGCACCAACCCACCTTCTCCAGCCCACCTTCTTCTGCACTGGCGAGGTTCTCTGACGGGTCTGGACTCGGTCAGAATGTCGGATTGAATGCGTATCCAATGGCTTGCAGGAGCTCCCCAATTGTCGCACATATCGAGTCACCGCGTCGGAAATGGCTGCCTGCATGCAGCACTTGCTGCAGCCCAACGGGCACATACTCTCGGTACTAATGAAGCCCCCATATATGGGTCACGAGTCGTAGGTCACTCGCATCTTCGTCATGGCCTTTCCGTGATCATCACAATAGTAGAAAGCTCACCGTCTGCACCTGTTGCGTCTCATGGACCCTTTTCTGAGGGGAATATCAAGATTCACTTATCTCGTGCCTGGCAGGACGGGGTTCTTGTCTAGGGTTCTTGTCTGTGATACACCAGCTATGCAATTCCGACGCTTCGGCTTCCCTACGCAATCTCTGGGTGCCGTACGGCCTCTGCTTCACCACGATCAACTCTGCGGCCATGAGCGTACCGCAAGTTAGTCATTATCGTGCCAAGGCATCGTGCCGCAGACGCGTTGCAACTCCGTTGACAAATTTCAATACCAGTTTACGGCTGACATTTCCATGCTCGACTTTCCCAGTCAGTGGTTGATAATAGTCAGTTTCTTGTTTTGTACTATGATCTGCACGATGACACGCTGTCTAATGAACGACGCAACACTCTGACAGTTGTCATTGGGAGATATCGCGAACGATTGTAGCGTTATGAAATCTCTAAATAAAATCACAGCTACGGAAGCGATATACGATGATGGCTTTCTGAATGGGCACTGCCATTCTACGATCATCTGCCAAGTACCTGCACTAAAAATACTATCGCATGCACAGGATTAAGCTCCGACCACACATAACGATCAGCTTCGGCTTTTGTATAGGGGACATCTGGGTATGAAATACTCGGCCTTGCCCGCTCTCCGAGGTGAGGGTGACGGTGAAACATCCACGTACTACTTGAATCAAGGTATGAGCATCCCCATCGGGTGTGGCATGTTTTCCTCCCTTTGCGTTCTACAAAGATCAGGCGTCAACACAGGTGTCATATACAAGCTGAGCATCGTTGCGACTGGTGCGGGCCATAACATTCTCTCCCAACGAGCCTCATCCCATTGAACGAGCCTCATGTTGAAAGAACAATTGTCCACATTGCGGCATACTCCGCCAAGCCGTTTTCGCATGGTGTGATCATTCAGCCAATACGCCAGAGCCGGTTCGACCGCATGTTCTCTCATTCTCGTGCGAGGAGATACTACGGCGTTCGTCTGAATCAATACCAGCAACCACCGCCTTGTGTCCGCACTCGGACCGAGCATTCAATTCTGCCATTGAGTCTCTCAGAACGCAGGCACTTGTAGAACCATGCAAAGGTAGCGCACCCCATTTCTTGTAAATTCGGCAGCTGTACACAGATTTCGACTGTGCCGCGGCGTGTCTGCAACTTCACCGAAACGCGTCGAGTATATCGGATGCCTGTCGCGTAAGATAATATGCTTCATTGTTTTGGACTAGTCGCTATGACAATCTTGAATGAGCGAGCCCCTCTACAATTTCAACATGTGCATTAAGGAACCAACGTCCACTTCGTAGCTAAAAGAATTACATGGCGGTCACATTCGGGTATCATGAACGGACGGACACTGTAAGTAAATAACATTCCTG
Source organism: Laetiporus sulphureus 93-53 (assembly GCF_001632365.1). NCBI lineage: Eukaryota > Fungi > Basidiomycota > Agaricomycetes > Polyporales > Laetiporaceae > Laetiporus > Laetiporus sulphureus. Next base: position 56,822 of record NW_024468587.1, read on the forward strand.
CGGATCATCCGAACTTCGGGAGTCTACAATTTCGAGTTCTCATACGGTACCGTGTTAACAGCTGCTGAGGACAAAGGTAGCGAAAGAATGAAACGCGTACTAAAAATGATGGAGCACTGTTCGTAATCTACCACATTGCCAAGAAAGGGGGGCATTGTTCGAATCAACCCATTACCCGGATAACATCGCCTTCCAAGACGAAACAGCCACGTTCGTGCAGCGTTATAGCAGCTTTCATCACCTCTGCTGTGTCGAAGTCTTCGTGCTTGTCGGGCGGCATGGCTGCATTCAAGTATATGACAAGCGCGGCGATGGTCAACTCATCCGTCCGCTCGTATGTGGAAGCGAATAGATGAACGACGGCAAGGAAGGCGAAGTCGATGCTGGAACAAGGTCATCAACGCCAGCGACTGTTTCCAAAATATGTGATACTCACCGTCCTAGAGGAGTCTCCAAGTCCGCGAGCTGACCAGGACGGCCATTGTCCTCTCCGGCACGAACTATGCCGCCATGGGGATGGTGTTCTACTGGGGACTTCGTACCGGTCATCCGATCACTGCTATACACGGTTAGGCTGGGCAGGGTAGACACATTCCTTAGGGCCTGAGCCTTAGGATGTTCTTCTCGCCTAGCCACTGGTCTTCTGCCCTGTCCTATCTCGTTTCCAGATTCAACGCCTTCTTCAGATTCGGGTTCATCACTATCGTGCCTGGTAGCCTCGGAGAATCGAAGCCGCATATCGATCGCCACACCCTCGCGCTCTCTGAAGTCAGCGAGATCTACTTCCGTCTGAATACGCTTTTCCCTGATACAGTATCAGTATTGATACGCGTTTCAAGAAATGAACGCAGACATACTGTCTCTTGAGACATTTGGCTCGGTGTTGCTGCCAAGGATATGCACAATAGGTGCTGTCCTGTCTTAACTGCACCCACTTTCGACAAAGCGAGCAGAAGGCGCGGTTGGGCTCCAGATCGCCTACCAATGGATCGGCGCGCAGCTGTGCCGCTCGCTGCTCTGCATTCTTCCGCCTTGGTTCCGCGTTTGGGGAAAAGCTAGTCGGCGTTAGGTCTCGAGAGCCTGAAGGGGCCGCAGATGTAGATGTGCTGCTGCTAGAAGACACACGTGACGGAGTTTGAGCGGGCAGCGACGAGGAAGATGCGAGAGCGAGTAAGTGCTTTGAGGGAGGAGGAACGCTGGCAATGCTTGGAACGCTGAGTTAGGTCACTGTCAGCGATAATCGTGGAGGCATGCTACCAGAGTACTAACGTAGCTATGGGGCTGGAGCTGCGCTCACTCGTCAGAATAACTTGCTGACAGGCCGCGCGATGATCCATCCAAATCTTGACAGCATGAAGGTTGTCAGATGCTCCCAGAGGAATCCACGTCTCGCAAAGTTTACACAAGACGCGTTCGCTGTCAAATTTTCTGACATTGGGATCGTTTGCAAACAACGCAGTCCTGTCGTCGACAGGTTTGGAAGACTTAGCGCTAAGAGAATTCCAAGATAGGATCAATAAAGTGTGATAGCATTAGATCGTCAAAACAGCGCTTACGCTCTCTTCGCCAAACAGCTCTTACGGTGGGCATCCCATGGGATGGAGCAGTACGTTGAGTTCGGTCGCAGGCGGATCCACTTGTCGCATGAAGCGCAAAGGACACGGTACGCCTCGAACTTGGCGACGTATGGGTCAGAACGCAAATAGTCTATCCGTTCTTCCTCGGATCTTTTGGCGCGTCGACGCTTGCTAGGTGGCGGCTGCCTATCCATTGGTGCGTCTTCCGTTGGAGGTATAGGTTCCGGACTTTGCTGTAGGCCATTTGAGCTGCGAGAAAACATTCAATGATCGATGAATTCGAGCAATAACTGAGCGAAATCTACCATTGCAGCCGATGCGCTTCCCAATGCTGCACCGTGAATCCTCCGGTTGCTACGTCACGGAAGGACACCCCCTCACCGCACGCTTCGCAGATAACGCGGCCTGTCTCGTATTCACCTTTCTCTTGTGAGGAGTCGGAAGAACCCTTGGAGGTTGCTTTCTTTGCAGGCTCGTCTTGCCTTGCAGAGCTGTCGGCGAAGGACGAGTGCCTTTTGCGCTTTTGAAGCAGGCTGGATCATTCAGATCAGCTCGTACCTCCATATAATCTGAAGAAATATCAACATACGGCGTAGTCGACGCCATCGAGTCGCGATTTATGGAAGACGGGCTGTTTGTTCGCGAATGGGACCAAATTTATGAACAATTGTGCATGCTGTATCTCAAATGCAACTCTAGTTCTATCTGAGCTCGCGGAGCATCTGATTCGACTCACCCCAAGGACTTTCACCTGCGACTGTCACTTCAGCCGCATCCAAGACGCGGGCTAAGGAGGGGTTGATGGGGATGAGGATGGGGTGTCAACGCGAAACGAGATATTATATACGGACTCAACAAAGAAGCGAGAACATTTGAATTGGAATTTCCGGAATTCCGGAAAACAAAGCGGAAAACATTCCCATGACTGCAGCCAAAAATCCAGACTAGGGTGCCCCTCAGCCTAAATTGGATATCCTGCTGATTCGACCTCGTGCTGTGCTGGCAGGTCATTGATTTGTCTCCCGCCGTTGCTAGTCTTGTCAATGTCCATCACGATACTGGCAACACAAAGTGAACCACCGCCTTGATAGATTGGAAGCCGCTGAACAGATGTCCACATAAGTTGGATGGCCGCATCCATGTCTGCAATGTTGCGGATGATGTGGTTCATACGAAGCAGACATTTTCGGAAATGGTCCTGCCTCGCGCTGCTGGCATGCCTTCTTTACCGGCTCTCCGAGACACTTCCAATCGTGCCAACGATGAGAATCGTCCTTTTCAGGCAGACTTCTCTGAAGCATCGACGGGAACATTCTCCTCGGACGTGCTGTGAACAGACGTGCGACCACTGCGATTTATGACTTGCTGCCACGGCATTCTATCTTTTAGAGCACAGCCCGTCCGCGGAGAACATATTCGAAACTTGTGAACTGCAACAAATGCTATCGGTCGCGAACAGCATTCAATAGGGATTGCATCCGAGAAGCCCGCAATCTAAAGACGGAATCAACCGATATATCGATCCAAGCTGGAAAATGGATGAGGCTGGACGATTCCGACATGGTTTGAGGTCGGTCCTGCCTGTATGTAGCATGTTCCTTGCCCCACATAGTAAATGTGCATCAAGTACAGACAGACAGAACTGTAGCCTGAAGAGCTGGTTTATGACGCTTACCATAACGTACAACGGCGACAGCAAACATCGTCTGATCGTATCGCTCGCAACTGGTAGAATGCGCAGTTAAACGAATCTGTAGGGCTTACTCTCGTACATCAGTCAGCCGCTTCCCACGAACAAAATATGTTGAACGACTTCGACCTATGTGCGGGCTCATCGTGTTTCAGTGTGACAAGGCGAAGTAGATGTCTGATCCGGTAGATGAATAAATAATGAATAAGGACTTCTATGTGCACTGGTTCTTGTATAATCTGATTGATACGCCGTCGGCGAGAAAGGTGAGATTGTTCCGATGTGCTCAATACCTTCGCTCCATCCTATTGGAAGCATTTGAGGTCGCTTCTGCAATCAAACCTTCCCGTATCCACCCTGTTCAAGGAAGGCCCTCATCCTTTTCACGATAGTCTCCAGCCCGACGAGCCACTTTGCCAGTTCAGCGTCGAACTTTTTGTGAGAGCCTCCTTGAGTGATGCGGTCGTAGAAATCGCGACGGTTCGGGATGGCTCTCATAGCCAGCTGAGTGTGTCGTTGCCCGTGGCAGCAGAACAGACGGAACACGGTGTGGGTAGGTTTCAGTGAGATTCATGTCAGCAGGAAACCACGCATTGTCAACACGTACAGAAACGGCCGACCGCACAAGGAACGTGTGCTGATGTCCCAAAACAACATCATATGACTGCTTAAAACAGGTGTGCAATTCCGAAGACTTGTCGCTCTGCATGTTCTGGAGTGCCTGGCATGTGAACAGAAGGCCGCTGAATTTGACAAACAACCAAGTTTACATACATCAGATCACTTCGGGATGCAGGGCTGAGCTAATATGAAGATAGCTTACCGGATGAGCCGCACAAGACAGGCAGTGGCGTGTCCTCGATGCTCTTGACTTTCACAGAGAACTAGCTTCTCAAGGGTTGTTGATTTGGACGTATGGGCTTCGTAGCGCTCACGTACACCCTAACCGCCGCAATCGGTGGCGATGGCGAGCTGAAGACGATGAGAACTTACAGCAAGGTTGCTCCGCATGTCAGACTGCACAAAGCCGAAGACACTACTGCCCAACAAATCTATGAGAAATAGGAGTAAGCAGTTGATACATCTGTGTACACCGAAGTTGAGACCATACCGAACATATTCAAGAAGTCAGTTGCTGCCAACAGGAACGAGGCCGTCTCGACCCCGTCTTCGGTTATGGGCACCTCGGCAAAGGACTGCATCGCGATCAGTCAGACTGAATTATGATACATATCAAAAGAAACGCTTGCACCTTCGCCGTTTCAAAATACGGGGCCATTATGTATGAGAACGAAGAGATGCATATGAGGCCCGAGCAGAGTCTGGAGGCGGAAACAAGGGCGTCCGCAGGCGTTGCACGCGTTACTTTCTCGTACACGTTCTAAAGCTGTGGCTACGCGACTTGCTGCAGCCTGCAGGCGTGCTCTAAGAACAGCGTGTATGTCAGAATGGTGAGAACCGGCAAGTCCCGCTAAACGCTGGAGAATAGAGACCAGCTCAGATAGAAAGGCTGCGAATATTGACGCAAATTCTTGTGCGCCCATTCAGGAGGACATCGAAGGCGTAGATGGACGACCGTCTTAACGTTGCTGGAGAACTGGAGCGACGCGGAGGGCGACGACGTGACTTCCATTTTGATCGTTGAGTCGAACCAGACTCTGTCCCGGTTCACGTGCAAGATCAAGCGCTCAGAGCGTGAGAGAGCGTCTGTCTCCTTGACAGAAATTCACAGAAAGCGACCATGTCGCCGCCGCACCTGAACCTTGCTGTTGTGGGATGTGCATGTAATAGTTCGTAGTAAGCAACATGCTTTTTGATACCACTCGTTGAACGACGCCGCGAAGAGGGCGAACTTCACTTGCACTGCGCGAGCACGATCAAACCCGAATCTCGACACAGAGGCATGCAGGACGGCTCCGAGCTGGCGATGGCGCGAGTCTACACAGACGTGAATGCCCACCTTGGTCCCGGCTGGTATGACTATGGTGAGCACAGCACTCTGTTCGAAGACGAGAGGCTCTGGACAGCTGGCGATGGACAGAAAGTACGACCATAGAGTGGAATGTCCCCGATCGCTACGAGATAGTGCGACGCATTGGCGGTGGCAAATACTCGGAGGTGATGCGCACAGCAGTCTCTTTCACGATCGAAACGCTTAGCGAAAGGAGGCAGGTGTTCGAGGGCATTGACACATCCAATGAAGAGGCGTGCGTCATCAAAGTGCTCAAGCCTGTTGCAAAGCACAAGATTAAACGCGAAATCAAAATACTTCGAAACTTGTCAGGCGGACCGAACATCATAAGCTTGCTGGACGTTGTTCATGATCCGCCTTCCCGCTCCAATAGTCTGATCACGGAGTACGTGGAGAACACGGACTGGAAGGAATTATATCGATCGCTTTCAGAGGTGGAAATTAAGCACTACCTGTTCCAGCTGCTCAAGGTAGCTTTGCCCTCTACTGAATTGGCGACGCATACTGATAGTCAGCTAGGCCTTAGACTTTGTCCACGCGCGAGGAATAATGCACAGAGATGTCAAACCGGGCAATATCATGTACAATTGTCAATCTGCCAAGGCGCGTAGAGAGCGTATGGGGTATTGTTCGTTGGAATTGACCTCGTGGTAGCTTCGACTTATCGACTGGGGTTTGGCCGACTTCTATCATCCGGGGACAGACTACCAACCGAGAGTCGGTTCTCGATATTACAAAGGGCCAGAGTTGCTAGTAGGCTATCGACTCTACGATTACAGTCTGGACATGTGGTGTGTTGGTTGCATACTCGCGGCGATGGTACACCTCCAGTATCTGTTCGTGTGCTCTCCTAATCCGTTGCACTATCTCAGATCTACCGGAGAGAACACTTCTTCCGAGGGAAGAATAACGAGGATCAGTTGTTGAAAATCATGAGAGTGCTGGGAACAGAGGACTTTGACCGTTACGCCACTACGTACGGCATTCAAGTGAGGACAGACAATGCAGACCTCCTACAGAAGTTCGTGGAGATGTCTTGTCGCTACACGTTCCTTGCTGACTGCATGGTCGTAGCTACCCTAAACTGTCATGGACACGGTTCGTAGCTGGGGAAAATCGCTCCACCGCAACGTCAGAGGCGTTGGACCTATTAGACAAGTTGCTCCGATATGACCATCGAGAACGTCTCTCTGCGGCGGAGGCTCAGGCGCACGCTTACTTTAGTACGTATTTGAAATATTTCTGCTCGCTCCTATCAATCGTTCATCGTCTATTGAGATTCGGTCCGACTCTTGACACCGTCAAACCCTGCCGAGTGCTTCAGTGACTCAGGCTTTTATTCTACCTGATCTTTGAATGCTTCATTTTTGTGCTTCTATCTCTGTGGACATTGTAAAGAGTACGTACGCATCGATATGAATATCATCCCATGGCTCGCTTTTACAATTTAGCGTGTGGTGGTCATCGGCGATAACTCTTCTATGCCCAGTACATAGTGGTGGTCCCACCCTAAACCTCGTCTTGCTAAGCAGCATCGTCGGTTGCACTCCGAATATGCCTTCCTAGCGACCCATTCTGTCGTTATGCCATCCGTAGAGGTAGGTTGTCAGTGCTTTTCGCTATGCTTGACCCGCTAAGCGTGCTTTCTAGTGCAGTCAGTTTGATGGCGATGGGAAAGCAATTTCCAATGCTCAAGATCTGCTGACTTATACTGCGTGCTCCTCGTACGTGACCCAATTCACTGGCCGCAACGTTTGCCCACCTTTTGTTCTAGAACGGGAAGGCTCACAAGAAAATCAGCGCACTGCGACCTTCCTGGCGATCGCTGAAGGCAATCTAGATTTCGGTTGAACGCATCGCTTCTATTCGCACCGTCTGCGGGCATCAGTGAACGCAGTCGTCTTTGCGGAACCCTCCGCCGGCGGCGACCCCGTCCCTGGCCTGTTCGTATGGTTCTCTTGCGCATGGTGATGTTGCCACGGTGAGAGATTCGGACGTAAAAGCTCGGCCATGGCTCGGTGGGTGGTCAATCTTCTTGAAAACGACGTCGTCGGAATCCAGGAATAACTCTCATCGGCTGTCATTTCCGCCTCTGAGGAGGGCCAGTGTCTGAAGTCCTGCTGACGATAAGAATATAGGTGCGCTATCCCTACTATGATCTCGTCTTCAGGGTGAGTTTTGTCCTTCCCTTCCCCCAAAGGTAGGTTGCTATCGCAGCATGAGAATACTTTGGAGCTATGGGCAGGGTGCAGCAGGTCCACTGTCGCACAATGAGTTGACAGCGTCTGTGTATAAGAGTCCGCGACGGCTCGAGTAACGCATGTGCACTAGGATGATTCCGGAAGAGCATCAGTATAAAAATCAGGGTTGAAAAGCTTCGCGGCGGACATCCGAATCAGGCTCTGCTCATTGTATTTCCGTTCGCTTCGAGGCATATCTGTCGGATTGACGCATTTTCCGCCCACCCCTGTTGCAAATGGCTTCACACAAGCATGCACGGCGTCTTTCCCCTCTCAAGCTGACATATGTGGTGGGTGTTGCGCGGGCCGCTCAACGACCCTTTCCTCAGTCGCTTTTGTTCGGGTTTTTACACACACTGCATAGTGCGATGTGAGATAGACATGTGGATAGTGGGTAGGTTAGGGGACTAAGGCCGGCGAGACCTGATTAGGTTAAGTGGGATATCAACACATGTCGCGGACACATGCCGGGAAGTTCCCAACGTCAAAGTGCACTGGTCGAATCAGGAACATCTGCTGCGTATCACTGACTCCCTGCCAAATCCCGGCGGAAAGAAAGATTAGCGTTGGCGACCGAGACTCGACGACGAATTTCAGTAGCCGGGCCTGCGATGCAGCTGCGTATAAAGGAGTGTTGAGGCAGCGCAGGAGTCTGATCTCAACTTGCATCGAGCTCTTCTTGCCAGATCTAAGATCATCACAGTTGTTGCTCCTTATACATCCTTGACTGAGTTTAGACCCTGAGACGGGCTCTTGAGTCTCTCTGTACCCATGCCTGCAGATCCTGCCGTCAAGTCCAGCACGACTGTCCGACAGAGTCAGCGTCGGCCTGCTCGAAGAGATTCGGGCGATGTCTACGCAGATAATAGTACATATGCGCGCGAGATCGAACTCAAGCGCAGCAGAGGCGAGATTTCATGCGCGGAGTGCCGCAGGTGCGATCACCGCACACGTTGTTTCCCTCGTTGGCTCAGCGAATCTGTTGTTGACTCCTATCACCCATAACTAGATTAAAAGTGCGTTGTACACTGGCACTGGGTCCGGACTTGACGGCCTTAACGTCACTTGACAGATCCGTTGCGACAAATCCATCCCATGTCAGTCCTGCCAGGTGCGACGTCTCGGACTATGATCTCGATTCAAATACAACTAACTCACATCTCAGCGGAGAGGCTGCGCAGCGTTGTGCCCCAATGGTATGTCCTCGAGTGCGATTTTTATGCGCTACAATGCTGAAATGCACATTGCAGGGAGTCTTGCCACCGGGCAAGGAACTCGGTCTGCAAAGATTCCATCGAGACCTTGTTTGCACTGATCATGTTTCTAATGCAGATTCGTTTTGGCTGCTACGGAGCACCTCCATAGGCGGATAGCCAAGATGAGCGAGCGGATACGTGACCTTGAAGATGCACTCGCAATTGTCCAGGCGAAATGCAGCGAAGAACCGCACCCTCTCTTGGGTTCCGGACGGATTATCAGTAATGCAGGGAGCGAAGGTCCACCAATTACTGACCAGTCATCTTCTGGCTCACAAAGTGTCACTGACACATTCGGCATGCTGTCAATATCTGATCAGGGCGTGTCAACGTTCTTCGGACCAACCGGAGGCACTGAGGTATGTTACCGCACATCCTCAACACGCAACGTGCTGACTGCTTTGCAGTATCTGTTGATTGTGTGTTAGGGCTTTAGCGCGTCACCGGTGAAGCACTTCTGACAAAAGCTGTCTGCAGAATGAGGTCGACTCCTCACATCCATCGCCGAGAAGCGACCTCGATCTCACCGACTCTGTGCGAAGTTCCGAAAGCCCGCCGATACTGGAGGGACCGGGTTCGCGGTTCTCCTCCGCATTTCCTTTCACTCCCATCGGGCAGCCGAGTGAGGTGTATGACATGATACTCGAACAACACCTGCCACGCCGAGACAGAGCGTACGAACTTGCAAATCTCTACCTCGAACGTTGCGGTTGGATCTTTCGGGCCGTTCCCCAGCAACAAGTCATAGACGAGATGTTGCCGTACTTCTATGGGAGCGGTGCAAGCGGATCGAGTACATCTCCGGTGGACTACGGAGCAGCGCACGATCTCGCGCTTATGCTCTTGATCTTCGCGGTCGGCTCGCTGGTAGACTTCACGCTTGTGCTGAATAATGCAGATGCGGAACACTATCATCAGCTTGCTGTGGCAGCGATGGGCCTTCAGTCGGTATGGGATAAGCCGTCTTTGACGACCGTACAAGCTCTACATCTGTACAGTATCTACTATGCAATGACCGGTACCGAGAGCGGGCCTGGCGGTAGCGGCATGGAGATGTCATGGGGATTGCTCTCGCTAGCTACGCAGATCTCACAAACTGTGAGTTCAGCGAGCTTTTACCGTTTCAGAGTTTCAACTTATGAGCGCGTTCAGATAGGTCTGCGTGAGTATCATCTTTATGGTTGCGGCCGATCTTGACAAGAACATATCTAGATCGGGACAGTAGCAAATGGAATCTACCACCAGACCTCGTCAACAGGCGGCGTCTGATCTTCTGGAATATTTTTGAAGCAGACTCCTGGCAGGTATGTGGGTCGATCCACGTGGCGGCATTGTTTCTGAAAATAAGAATTCAGAGTCTGACAACCGGCCGACCACCATCATTCTCGCGTGTATACATTGACTGCCAGCTTCCTAGGAGCCAAAACGCCCCTGACGAGGAGCCGGATGAATCAGATTGTACGTGATAACTCACTGGCCCATTACACGCCACGTGCTAACCAAGGTGGCTTTAATCTCCGTTATATGGACAGTCCAATCATGGTTCGCACGATTCTCGTACCATTGCGTGGCGGAGGTCGCGATAAGAACGCTGTCAGCCATTCCACCGCAATATGAAACTATCCTGGACTTGGACCGTCAAATCCGTGATTTTCCCGTCCCGCCGGAAGCCACAGCTATAGTGGAGGGCTTGTCGCCTCCGCCTGACAGCGACCCGATACCCATGACGGCGTCAATGCAATACTTCGTGATATCACACTCTCGAGAAATTTGTGAGCAATCGCTTCATAGGCTACTGCCACTCCAGCTTGCTCACTGGTGTCGTCCTGTAGTGCTGTTGTACATACATCGCAGCTTTTTTGCCCAGACGTTAATTGACTGCCCCACAAACCCAGCCAGAAGCACTTACGCACAGTCATTTCTGTCTATCTATAGAGCTGCTCATAGAGTCCTGAAGAGCATCCGAGAACAGTTTGCTCTCTATCCGGAGGTGTGCTCGCGTATTTGGCCGGTGTGGACGTATGGGTTCTTCGCTACTGTGAGCGAATACTCTTTCACAGCTCTATCAGCCGCACTCATGCATGCCCTGCTCAGGTGGTGTTTGGCATGATTGCCATTCGTAGTTCGAGATCACCGATTGCGTCGGAGGCTATGACCGAGCTGAATATAGCGGCTGAGCTCTTCGGACAGGCGGCACGTTACAGTCGCCGCGCTGATAGGGCATTGGCAAGTCTCCCGCCGCCCCGGTTTTCAGCCTAGCCTCCGATGATAACTTTATATTAATAGACTTCCATCCTTAAATTGAGAGACAAGGCAGAAGCCGCTTTGGCTGCTGTTCACGGTCATCCATCGACGCCTTTGTCTCACGACGCTAGTCAGTGGGACGTCAAATTCGAAAGTCCCGAAGACGACCAAGACGATCTAGAAATCTTCGCAGGGAAGACGAGGGGGCCGACCATCTTGCCGTCCAGTCAGTCGCCTTCAAGACAGGCACAGAGCTCTCCGCACTCCCGTTCAGTGCACATCTCACCGCCCATACCGTCTTCGACGAGCCACCCGCAACCATTTGCACCGCCACAACCACGACGTTCGACACCATCCTACCCTGTGCCTGGCACTTCTACTCACAGCAGCTGGGTTTCACAGCAAGCGCCAGTCCATGCATACCACCCTCATGCATCAGATCCGTGGTTTCGGCAAGTTGATTACACCCAACCTCAGGCGCACGAGCACGGGTGGTCCGGCCCTCAGCGTCCTGGCCATGTTGTGATGACGCCGGATCCGTCCGCGCATTTGCAGCATTCTGGAGTGGGCCCTGTCCCACCATATTCTGCACATCCGCCGCCGCCGCCGCCGGTCACACAGGAGTTCCGTCAGCACGAACAGATGTATTCCCCCGCCGCTGCTGCCTTCCAGGGCGCTCATCAAGCGCCATTCGTCGTGACGCCCGCGCTCGCTGAGATGGGGCTTTCTCGAGACTCGGCGCTCGAACCGCGTTGGACGTCGTTGATGCATGAAGCAGGTTTCCTTGATGAAACGAGTTACGGTAACTGATGCCACGGTAATGTTCACGCTGCCATCTGCATGCAGCAACGTTCGTTAAATATTTGTCTCGGGTACGCAATCGTTGCAATGTGGGGTTTTATCGGTTTGTTCGGAATGATTGAGTCTTATGTCGTAGAATAACATATGCATATGTCTGGCATTGGATTCTTTTGTCCGGCTGTGTGGCCAGTTTGCAGTCATTCGGACCGAGCTGCTCCCTGTGATCCGACGGCGGAGTATGTTACAAATGACGGACCGACCAGTGGCGCTGAACGTGAGTGGCGGTGGCGAACATCCGGCAATTCGGCAGACGTTTCGGAAGCGAAAATATTTTCGCCGACCAGAAGCGCCGACAGAATTGATGACAGGGACGCCACATGCTCACTAGGGGACTCAGCGGCAGTCATGAGTAATATTCACAGAATTGCGCAGGCCATTCCTGGATCCGCATCCATCATTTCAAAATATTTGCATGTTGCATCCCGCACAATCCCCAATAGGACCCATCTACAACTCATTAGTCAGGCCATCCCAAGTTTGTCGAAAGGAAGAAATTCCAATTGAGTCATCCCCTGTGACTGAACGTCTTTTCGGTCCCACCATCAATGCCCGCTGAGCGTACCTCAGAAACACGTCGTGCTTCCCGGAAGACGAGCAGCAACAATGACGAGGAGATCGAGGTCAAACGAGCTCGTGGCGAGATTTCATGTGCAGAATGCCGGCGGTGCGTCTTCATCGTGGACCGGCATGTGTCGTCCGAAGCATAGCTGATCCTATGTCAGAGCAGATTGAAGCTGAAGTGCGACAAGAAACTTCCTTGCGGTTCATGCGTGCGTAGAGGATGCACGACGATCTGTCCGAATGGTGAGTTTGGCTAAGAAGTAGTCTCATTTGTCCTTACGTCTGTGGTCAGGCAGCTTGTCTGCTGGGCAGGGGACGAGGTACGTTGTGACGACTTTCGCTCTCAAATCTGTTTCCCAATTCTCCACAGGTTCATCCTTGCCGATACGGAGCAATTGCACCGGAAAATATCCGAGATGAGTGAACGAATCCGACAGCTGGAGGACGCAGTGGCGATCTTCCAGGCAGGTGTATCTAATGAACGACATCCGCTCCTACGAGATGAACTCTTGACTATCAAGTTCGGTCCCGAGGTCCGTCGGACGGTGGACGAAGAACATACGAGAGAGAAGCTGTCACAATCTATTGACGCTCTCGGCACCCTGACGATTGGTGATCACGGCGAGACGAAGTACTTTGGACGGTCTGGAGGATCAGAGGTGCGCGCATTTCTCAGTGCCACTGATTGTTGCTTCACTCATGCTTGTGATCGTACGTAAAGACCCTATTTTTGGTGAGCACCCGTTGTGACACTTCGCGCGAGGATTGTTCATTCAAACGACGTCTTAGGCCAATCGTGCTACGATCGAGGATTCCGAAGATGACCTCGAATCGCTTCCGCCTGAGCTAGAGAACCTACGTCTTACGTCTCCTCTCGCCATTGTGGAAGACAACTTTGAGGTTCTACTTGACCACCTGGAGTCTCAACTACCGCCGCAACTTCGTGCTTGGGCATTGTGTGAGGCCTACGTAGCGCATTTCACATGGTGGTGCCGCCCGATCAAGCGCGACGAGCTCATCGATGATATCCTGACGCCTATCTACAATGCCATCAAGGACCCCGCAAAATCAAGGGCTGCCTATCATCCCCACTTGCAAGATACTCATCGTTGCCCGCACCTGCTTGCAGTTCTATTCTTCGTCCTCGCTGTCGGCGCACTCGTAGACTTGACGCTGCCACCTTGTAGTCCGGAGGCAGAGAAGTACTACCGACTTGGACGTACTGCATTGTCCATGAAGTCTATCTTGGACTCGCCCGAGATCGAAACGGTACAAGCTATGATCATGATGGCTGCATACCATAGTCTCTGTACCCTCCGATATAGTATTGAGAGCGCTTGGACATTATCCTCATTTGCCACCAAACTGGCCCAGAGTGTATGTCCCTCAGCTTATTTCACCTTTACTTGGCTTATGTGGTACAATTATCCTTTAGATCGGGTTGCGTACGTTCGTAGTCTTAACACACTTTGTACTGCCGCTAAATATGCCTTGCCAGACCGTGATAGCAAGCAGTGGAAGCTTGAGGATAAAGCGGTACAAAGGCGAAGAAATCTTTTCTGGGAGATATTCCTTTTTGAGCTGGTTCACGTACGTTTGCGAGCACCTCGAATCATCTGCTAAACTCAAGTCGTACTGGAAGTGCATAGCTCTGGGGCGACCCCCTTCGGTGAACCTCGCGCACGCAGATTGTGAATTGCCGGAAGATGATGAGGATTGTGTCGCCGAGAATGGCGAGAAGATGTCAGGATGTACGTTCATAGTAGTTGCGCTTGCCTATCGGATGTTCTCGATCTGATTCGCGACCTAGATTGGAATTTCAAGATGGTGTTCTCTCGTGAGGTCTTCTCTCCAGTTGTGGATTCTATGCTGTCCGCCAAAGCCCCCAGCTACACTGCAATCCTTGAGCTGGACAGACGGATTCGCCAGGTCCAGCTACCTGCAGTGAAGCTTTACTTGAGGCCTGATGACGACGACTATAACAACCCTGCTTTGTGCATGAAGAGCTATCTCATGTCCCACTACCGCTCGCTCAGTTGAGTCATTCTGGTCTGCTTCTTCGTACACCTGTTAACAACCTCGCGTACCATGCAATAGCGATGATTCATATCCATAGGACATTCTTCGCCCAGGCTCTTTTGGACAACCCCACAAATCCCCTATCGAGTCCATACGCTCCGTCGTTCTTGGCAGCGAATCGCTGTGCCTCGATTCTTTTGAAGTCGTTCATCCACCACCATGAGCGCTGCGGCGAGCTGTGCTCTCGATTTTGGGGAATGTGGACCCATGCCTTCTCTGCGGCGGTAAGTCGTCTTGGCACAAATTCTACTCGTTGAGATATGAAAGGAATCCGCGTAAGATAATCATCGGCGCGACGGTGGCCCGTATGCCTCAGTCAAGTCTTGCGCCTAGTGCTTTGATGGAATTGGACCTGGCTGTTGATGTTTTCGAGAGAGGAGCCTCGAAATCCGTGCGCGCCAAGCAGGGTCTGGTACGCGGATTGCATATCTTGTTGTCCTCACTGTTACTGATAGTTGCTTGCACGTAGCCAATACTGCTGAAGTTGAAGGAGAGAGCAACCCAAGCCTACACGCAATACCGGGACAGGCACCTGAACCCTACAAACGGCATCCAGAAGATTTCTGAAGACTACCAGACTGCGCTCGCTATCTTTGGGGGCCAGACAAATATTCTGCCAACCAAATCGGTCCCTAGGAAACGCCAGGTGAGACGTTCGGTTGACAGCAATAGGTCAAGCAGTCAAGGTTCGCAGGCACCGTCTCCGACATCCTCCAATACCGCCTCCACGCCGAGCGAGAAAGGAACGTCGCCGTCGCCGGAGTTCCATCCGTCGTTGATGACGTACCTTTCTCAAATGCCAGCATCTTCCCCGTTCCAAGCCGCTGACCTTACACAAATGCACGTGAACGAAGTGTCAACAATGTGTCCTCAGCCTCCTGTGCAACCGCCGATGCAGCCTCCTGTTGCTCAGCCCGGCCAGAACGTGTCAATGACACAAAGCGAGCTCGACTTCTTGAATAGTCTGCTCAGCGATCCTGCCTACCAATCATTGCCACCCTTCTCTCCAGACTTGAACACGCCCATGCAAAGCAACGTATACACAATGCCGTCTTTCCCTGGAGATGTTGTCATGAGCGACCAGTGGGTGTCTCTCATGCAGGAGACGGGGATTCTCGACGGAGTCGTTGATTTCGCACAGCCGAGCTCATATGCAGAAGATATATTCTCTCTCTAAACTGGTAATGTCTCATCTTAATGTTGTATTGTGCAATCTCTAGGCATTCACTGTCATATATCGCTCCGTAGTGTAGTATTCATCTCTCGCATTATTTATGTACTTAAAGCAACTAGTATAGGATGTCTTTTCTAGCTGCAAGGAAGGCGAATGTGACGCTCGGTCCGCCACTGCTCAGGCTGCGCACTCTGCACATAGCCTGCCGATATCTAGCACCATCTTATCACAACCCCACTGACCCACGATGCTCACGCCAACGGGCCATCCATCCTCGCCGAAGCCCGCTGACACGCCAAGCGCGGGCAACCCAGCCAGAGAGGCAGGCACTGTGAGCACGTCTTGCACATACGTGTCCAAGGTTCCTCCTTCGCCATCGGTCGCCGAACCAGGAGCTGGAAGAGGCGGCGCGGTGCGAATTGCTGAGGGATGGATCAGGACATGAACACGGTCCGATTCGGCCTGAGAGGCAGAACTTGGTGAGGTAGTTTGAGACGAGAGTACGTTGGGCACGCGGAAGGCACGGTCGAAGTCCTGCCGAATGAGCTTGCGCACGCGCTGCGCCTGGAGAAAATAGTTGTCGAATGCACTAGGAATCCGTCAGCCAAGGAGCTGGTCCATTTGTGCCTATTGATGACTCACTCTGCAGTGAGCGCATATGTCCCGAGCAAGATCCGCTTCTGCACCTCTTTGCCGAAACCAGCTGAGCGAGAGTGTGCATACACGTTCGCTGTTTTCGTTTTGTCTGCTTCTGCGGGAGGATCGACGCGGAGGCCTGATGCGGAGCATGATGAGGCGGGGCAACTATCATAGGCCTCGCAGTACTTACCATATTGAATACCATCGTACCGCGCCATGTTGCTACTCGCCTCTGCGCTGGAGATCACGTAGTATGCACTGAGCGCGTATGGTGCGGAAGGTAGAGAGACAGGGACCAGTTGTGCACCTCGGGATTGTAGGTGCGCCAGCACTTGCCGCAATGGTCCGAGCACACTGGTATTCAACTCTGCGGGAAAGTACTCCTGAGACGGCATTAGCCATTTGCTCAATGGTATCAGATGGAGAAAACGGCACCTGAGGAATGCCAATGCGCAACCCCACAAGCGAGTCTCCTAGATTGAGATGCTTGTAATGTTCATCGCAGACTTGTGAGGCCTTCCGCCTCGTTGCGGGACGTACAGCGGTCGGATCTTTAGGGTCGTACTCCACTAAGACATCTGCCAAAGCATATATGAGGTAATAGCACAACAGAATGGAGGAGCAAACATACCGAACACCTTCTCAACGTCGTCCACAGCTCGCGCCATGATACCGACACAATCTAAGCTGTCAGCATATGACACAACGCCCCATCTATAGGAGGCGGTCCTCAGTTGTGGATATTCTCAAGGCACCGAGCTCCATACCTGCTGATAAGGCCATAAGATGGCTTGAATCCTACGATTCCACAGTACGATGCAGGCAATCGGGTAGATCCTCCAGTGTCAGTGCCTAAGGCACTTTCCTTCCTGAGGCATTAGCCCTTGCACCATTGAAACAGTTCAGATATGCTCATACACGTTGCACATATCAGCCGCTACCGCAGCCGCACTTCCTCCAGAGCTTCCACCGGCAGACCGACGCTCGCGGTCAACCCACGAGACGGTGCTGTGAGGAGTTTGGAAAGGATTGATCACTGGGCCATGTACGGAATATGTATTGAGCGAGCTATGCATTCATTCATTGGAGTGCTTGATACATGAACACATACTACATACCCCATGCCGAACTCGTCGCAGTTAGTTTTGCCAATGATCGCCGCTCCGGCCTGCCGCATCAGAGTGACAACGGTTGCATCGAAAGGTGACGTGAAATTTTGCAGCATAGCAGAAGAGCACGTAGTGGGCATTGTGGATGTGCATATATTGTCCTTCACAGCGACGGAGACATTGTGAAGGGGCAATCCGACGTCAGTGGACTGCGGCATGCCAGACTCTGCATAGACCAAGGCATTGACGCTAGAGTTGGCAACGTCGGCCGAATGCCACCACGATAGCCGACGAGCACGAGCCACTGAGTGTTTTGTAGAAGCATTACGGAACGTCGAGCGGGTGTTCGATGCATACTTCAACATGCTGCATCGCCGGCTCAACAGGACGGTCGGCGCCTCAGATACGGCTATTTGCCCTTGTTGTGCAAGAGCTTTGAATCCTAATAGGTGCAAACAATTGACTGCCATCTGAAATTTATGTCGAAGGCCGCCCGCCCAGTACAATCGTTGCTGCATGCAATACTAGTTCTAATTCCCCTTCGCAAGGTTCAACCTAGACGATACCCTTTTGCGGCAGGCATATCCGAGCTCAGGACGACTTAGACTCTTATCGTGTAAGATTTCGCATGTTCATTCAGCACCGCGCACTCAGCTAAAGGCCACTTGAACAGTACGTGAATACGATACCAACAATGACGAACAAAGTATTAACTAAATCCCACAAGAAGGCAAGAGTACCCACAAATGTTCTTGCAGCAAAGAGATCGCGCATAGTTTCTATTGCGAAACAAAAAGGTGCACCGACCGCCGAGGCCCGACCCGTTCCCCGGTCTGTCAAGGGAAAGGAACGAGCATCCACACCGGCACCACTTAAATCACATATCGCATCTTTACATGATGATGACGAAGATGCGCGAACTCCCTTGCCTGCCACATTCAAAGTCACAGTTGGATCGTACGAGAAGCTGCTCTATGGTCTGGAGGGATCCACTTCTGCTGAAGGCCCGAGTTACCAGTTCGACCTTGAGCCCATCTTCATATTTCCTGCACATATATCCTCTATACGTGCAGTTGCCGCATCGCCGCATGGCGGCAAGTGGCTGGCAACAGGAAGCGGAGACGAGATAATCAAGGTATGGGATCTTCGCAAAAGGAAAGAAGTTGGCGGTTTGATGCACCATGAAGGTATGTCTCGTCAACTGGTCGGGATTAGCACTTCCTCACAACATACTAGGCTCCATTACTCATCTTGAATTCCCATCGCGATCCCATCTGCTCTCTGCCTCCGAAGACGGCTCATTATGCCTCTTTCACGCTCGAGACTGGACAGTGCTTCGCGCTCTCAAAGGGCACAAAGGCCGCGTGAACTCCGTAGCTGTACACCCGTCCGGGAAGCTAGCGCTGAGTGTAGGGAAAGACAGAACGCTGCGTATGTGGGATCTGATGCGCGGCAAAGGGTCTGCGAGTACGAAGCTTGGGAAGGGTACGTCTGTCAGCCTGTTTTTGCTGCAGTGCATGCGCTAAAGCTGTCGAGCAGAGGCTGAGATCGTCTGCTGGTCCACTAATGGCTCCCTCTTTGTCGTTCTGACGCAGTCAACTATCGACATCTACTCCACCGTGAGTCGGACTCGTGCCGTTTGGTTTCAACCTGCTCATGCTGCTTGCAGGACATGGAACTCCTACACACCATAATACATCCCTCACGGCTACATGCTGTCAGATTCTGCAAACGCGTCGTCGGGGAGGGAGAAGTCCTGCTTGTCGCAGCCGAGGACAAAAAGGTATCGGTATACGATATCCCATCCGATAGAACAGTCACCCCTAGCATAATTGCCGAGATGGTTGGGCATTCCAATCGGTCTGTTTAAGGTCCTTGCATCCGTAGCATCTATTTGCTGACCTATTTTCAGCGTCAAGTCTGTCGACACACTTGATATTTCTCTGCCGTCCTCCGCATCCCGATCATCAACTACGGTAATCTGCACCATCTCTTCAGATGGCAGAGTCCGCCTGTATGATATGGCAGCATTGCCAGAAATTTATGACGAGAAGGTTCAGTTACATCCGGTCGCCCAGTACGATACCAAGGGCTCTCGACTGACATGTCTCGCCTTGGCGGATGGTGAGCCTGCCAAGCAGAGCATTGCGACTGGGAAGCGCAAGCGGAATGAAAATGATGAGGAACATGAGAGCACGGCAGAGGACGCTGCATTGCAGTCAGCTGAGGAAGAGGATCATGATGGGCAGGACGAGGAGGAGAAAGAAGAGCAGAGTTACCAACAGCAGGAGGAGGAGGGGAAAGGAGTGGAAATATAGATAATGCACTATGGATACAGTGAATGCGTATGCTACTACATGAAATCTATCGCTCTCTTTCTCCCCCGTGGACCTTTCACCTCTCCTTCCGCAGTAACGACTGGTGACGGCTCGGCTGACGCACGCGCAGGCACATCAGGCGGAGAGATGTCCATCACGATGCTCTTCACTGCTTCTGGCAGTGGCTTCTCCACCCACATACTGTCGTCCTCCTCTTTCTCCTTGTGCTCCTTGAGTTTCTTCTTCTTCCGTTCCTTGTCCTTGTCCTTCTCTCGACGCACCGCGCCAAGGTTGAGCCCGAAGCCGTCCTCTTCCACATCAAACGACATAAGGGTGGCCTTGTTTGCCGACTTCTTCTTCTTGTCCTTCTCCTTCTTATCCTTGTCTTTGCTCTTATCTTTGCGAGATTCTCGTTCAGAGCGCGGAACAAATGTGGGCTTGAAGGATGCAAGGTCCACTTTCTCCGGCAATGTAGAAGTAGCCGCGGCGCCTTCCTTCGCAAGTACATAAGACGCGGTAGTTGAATCGCCAGCAGTGAGATGGGAGGGTACCATTTCCGCCTCGACCTGGACGCCAGGCTGTGGGGCAGACGTCTCGTCAAGATCCACCTTATTGTAGGCCTTCTCCGGATTCTCACTTGCAACCTCGTCTTCGCTGTCTTCCTCGTCACTAGCGAAGATCGCCTTGAAAACGTCCATGGCCGGTCTTTGATACGTGAGTGTGTCGCGCCCCTGATCGTCGTCCTCCCCTAGTCCCACGTTCGCCAAGTCCACGGTACCCTTCTTCTGCGCGCCACCGCTCGACCCATCCGTTATCGCGCCCGCACTGACCAAGCCCGACGTGATAACCGAAGCTTCTGACATCGCCGCATCCGCCTGTGTGCCTTGTTTCACCGCGGCCGTCGGGGTAAAGTCAGCATTGCCTGTCCCCTCCGCGCCACTCATATCCACCTCAGGATCCTTGACAGCGAAACGCTTGCACAGTAACCGCGCCGGCTGCCACGGCTGCACCTCCCGTGTCAGCGGGCCATACATCCCTAGCCGCACGGCGCCCATCTTGGGGTCCTCTTCCTTCTTCTCTTCTTCCACTTCCGGCTGCTGCTCCTCTTCCAGATTAGAGTGCGTGGGGTGACGGAGGCCCTCCACAATGGCCGGGCCCATCTCAACCACTACTGCGCTCCGAAAACGGTCTGCCATAGCTCCCGAGAGCGGCTTGAACACCGCCGCCGCCTTCGCATAGTCATCAAGCTCCTTGTTTAACTCCTCAATGGACTGTCCTGGAGTGGGGCCAATCCCAATACCGGTCTCATTCGGAGCTCCGGGTACCACGGATCCGCGTGAGGCTTGAAAGTAAAGGAAGGCAGTGTAGCGGGACTGTTTGACAGGATCAGTGATGAAGGGCTGAAAGCCTTGTAGGGCCGCTTTGGCGACTGAGGGATGGATATATGGTATATCTATCTCCCCAGGCACATGCTGTGTGGGAGGCGGGGCCGCTGGGGAAGGCGCAGTGGATGACGGACCGGAGATTGCATTCTTGATATTTTGCAATCGCTCCCTATCTTTCTGAGACATGTATTCAAATATAGAACGCGGTTCGGATGGCAACGGCATCTCGCCCAATATCGATCCTCGCTAGATAGATACGAGATGCAATTTGAGTTGACAGATCAATATGAGCGAGATGAATTACCTGATCCGCGGATATGAAGCTCTCCTTCCATTGAGTGTGTGTCTGCGGTTTCCCAGGAGCAACATGGCTGCTGATTTCATGCTTGATATTCTCTTTATTCGTGTCCTGCTCCCAGACCCTGTGAGGATTGGGAGTCCAACCCCTTGGCACTTCCGGCAGGGGGAACCTGTGGCAGTGTTACGACATGTAGCATCGTCCATGCTTCCGATTACATACCAACGGTCCTCAGAGACTGGCCGATCAGACAGCACAAAGCCCTTCAGTACCGGGCGGCCATCGTTGAACGTTTGTGCAAACACCCCAGTCGTTACTCTCTTGTCCAAAGAGTCGTTAGTACGGCTCGTTGTCTGAATGAATATTGGCTTGACTCACATTTTCATGCGCATGCGTCGATTGACGAGCGCTAGAACCGCCCATAGTAACGGGCCTGCCGTTATCTTCATCCGCAGCATCAAATGCTAGATGTGAATGTCGATGGCGAGCTATGCCACTATCATATACATCCAAATCGTCCTCGTCAGCTTCGTTCAGTGCGCCAAGACCGAATCCAGCTGTGAGTAAGATGGAAAATCGCTGAGCGTTCAAAGACAACATCAGCACAACAGTACGCACTCGCTATTCGCGGGCCTCTCTCCCGCTCGTCACCCCGCCCGGTGCCAATATGTTCCTCCAACCGCATGCCAGGGACGTAGCCTAGCCCATGGAAGTTACCCTTGCGCGAGGCCAGCAGAACGGGCGTGTCTCGCCGCGGATATAGGTGCTTCGCCGCCTCCTCATCCTCCTCATCTCCTGCCATCTCTCCAACTGCATCGTAGCGGCCTGCATCCTGCGCTTTCCGCTGTGCGTATGTGAGACGAGGACCAATACCTTGGCCTAGACGCCAGCCCATCTTCTTAAGTATTCGCGCACCAACAGAATCTTTAGGGGCGGGGGCTAGCGAGGCTTCCAGGACAGCAGTAATGGGTCTAAGTTGCGATTGTCAGCCTGGTCATAATGCCCTAGTATCATGAGACACGCACTCATTCTCCAGTTCCTTGTCCACATCTGCGCCTGCCCGCCGTTGTAGTTCAGCTTCTGTGCCACCGAAGTCCATTTCCTCGCTCTCGTCTACCAGTTTCCGACCCTCTCTCAGTTCTGCGAGATCCTCCTCGTCCATGAAGTCTTCGGGACGCGCGACTTTCGCCTTGGCCCGGCCGGATCGCGAAGAAACGAACGTCGAGGGAGCCCATCCTGCGACATAGTTTGTAAATGCAACAACTCATTCATGCGTGTGTGCATGCATACCTTCTTTTGACCCAACAGTGTTGAAGTAACCAGCTGAGAAGCCTCCCGTGAACGCTCCATGTAGCCGCTTTCGTCCCTTCTCATCCCGCACCTTTGTATCATCACAACGGGACAGATGTCGGTTTCTCTAAATCATATTATGAAGTAAAACACACACCTCTTGCTTCCATAATGGCACGAATTCGCCAGTATCCTTGGACTTCTCGAGGGGCGGCAGCGGTGTCCCAATCTGAAGCAAAGCTATAGCATCGACAAGGAGAAACCCATCATGATGCCGTACGCACCAAGCAGAAGGACTCGTTCGCCTTTGCACTTGAGGGGTCGACGCCGAGGTCATTGAGCTTGCGCTTGAGTCTACTCGTCATGCTGGTTCGTCGACAACTTCCAGTGCATGTACTTGAGATTAACGCCGGTCTGATCAAGGCAAGGGCAGAATTGGGTCGATCACGTGGGCAATATTGAACGCGTCGCGACCGTGACTCATCGAGAGTCTCCTCTCCGCTACTCCTTCCATGATCACAATTTCCTCCTGCGTTAGCAGCAGTCACGTCGAATCGAGCAAGCTTTCTTCTGCGCCAATATTTGGCGTATGTGCGCGCCATGACTGCCGGCCGCCTGACGCTGTCGCTCGACGAACATTATTGTCGGTAGAACCTGGCATTTTTCATTTAAAATCGTGAATGCGCCATCCCCATACGATTTGATCGGATGACGAACTTGACATTGCATCGCATTTCAACCTCTAGCGGTCAGCCTTTTGGTTTCGGCCTTTAACCTGTGCGCTGCGTGTGGGATCTCCAGGCTAGGCAAGGCCATTCCAATGATTGTGCAACACGTTAGCTCTAGCCCATCCATAACCACCATACAGGCACGCGATATCATGCGGTCATGATGTTGCCCAATGGTTGCGGACCGACCCTAGTCGAGACGGACGTAACTAGACACCTCGGCGATCGCATAAGGGCAATAGAAACTGTACGTCTCGGCCGTTGTTCAATATCCATTTCAGCCGCCAAGAATCCCTGTGCACCAGTAACCTACAGTATGAGATGTTAGGGCTCGATGAAGGCGCAAGAACGGAGAAGCATCTCAATTACATGCGCATCTCCGTTTGAACGGTATCTCTTCGTACCTGTGGTCGGTCGGTGTTGGCATGCTGCGCCTTCCGAGAGTTCGCTTGCGCTTGCCGCCCCACGAAGCAACAAATCTCCTCGTTATCTGGTTCCTGAAAAAACCTTGCATGTGTTCCTCGGCTCTTTTAACCGGATTCTGAACATCTCCACCCAGGCGGTGCTGTCATCATACCACTTACGGTCAGCTGTCTTTTTATCCTTATACAGCGACGTGGCACTGCACTGCCAGCTTACAGACTTAGTCCATGCACCTCTGGAGATCTTGACAGCTCTACCCATAAGGGACAATTGCTGCCAAAAGAAGGGCGTCTTCTCCTCCACAGGATCTCAGGTGATAGATGGGCATGACCTTCCTTGGCTATACGCATAGCCTTGGCGAAGTGAGGTGAGTGCCACCTTGACATCTTTTCGCGTCTCACCAAACTGTTGCGACTCGTGGTCTGCGGGCGTTGGGCGTTTAGATAGCGCATATGACGACCGTGCACTCGCTGCAAAGCGTTCTCGTACTGTCCAGGGCGAGAGAATTCCAGATCCGTAGGACATTAATTACGTCTTATCGCATTGAGCTTGCGTTGCCCGTCCGCAATCGCAGGGCTCGCGTTCCCCAACAACAGTGTCGTGTGCCACCTTAAGCGCAGCAGATAGGCGCTGGCGCCTCCCTGCAGCAACGATCTATCCAGATCCCATTTTCCGCGTGAAGAACCAATGATGGCGGCTACGACTGGCTAAATTCGAAATTTCCCGCTTCCTGGAATTTGATGCGGTCTTCGATCCGATCGATTTACAACGCGGCATCTGTACGTGGATGCAATCAGGGTGGAGGTTATGCTCTCTGTCGGCGGGAACTTCGGCTTGTCGACGACCGAGCGTGCCGGAGCTTCCCACCAAACCACTCGGACGGAATATTGTCCGGCCGTCTGTGTAATCCAGGTTTTTTTCTGACGTGCCTCGGCGGAACTTGGGTGGGATTGCCATCAAACCATACTTCAAAAGCATCGGTGGCGTCCATTTTCCGCTTATCGCAAAAGTTTTCCTCGGCGCTTCTGTCTAAAGCCATATGATGCTTCTCACGCAGGCTTCCGATAGACGATTTATATGGGAGACCCAGATAGCGGCGCTTCCTTAGCTGTGTCCTCTTCTTCCACGCTTTGCGACCGCTTCTCATGGATTCCGACGCTCTACACCAAACGCAACGAAGGATGTCATATGAGAAGCAACTGGACCACAAGACAGACAGCAGTTCAGTCGAGAAGGGGGGCTCCGGTGAACTAGCCATCCAAACCGACCCTCGCTACCATTTCGATGCTATCGATCTTGACCGCGTCCAGCGACGACTGAAACAGCGCCATGTACAGATGATTGCTGTAGGTCATCCTTTTGCCACGTATTCATACTGTCGTCTGAACTAATGGCTTCGGGCGTCTATGTTTACTAGATTGCTGGGACACTGGGGACGGGTCTTTTCCTCGGTTCTGGTCATGCGCTAGCAGAGGGTGGTCCTGCCGGTGCTTTGATAGGATATGCCCTTGTCGGGTCGGTGGGCTACGCGACATTGTGCAGTCTGGGAGAGATGACCTCATTTGCTCCGATTTCCGGCACCTTCCCACACTACGCCGCTCGGTGGGCGGACCCTGCCCTCGGTTTCGCGTTAGGGTACGTCTTGTTGATTTACCAGTATCAGTCACATTCGTCTTCGTGTCTGACACCTGGATCAGATGGAACTATTTTTATTCGTGTGCAATCTCCACACCGACTGAGATTACCGCGGCATGTATTCTGCTCACGTTCTGGGACTCTAATGTAAGCACTATGCATCTACCTTCCTTCACAAAACTCTAATTTACCACATACCCGTAGCAACACCATCAAGCAGCGTACACTGCTGTAGTCACTGTTTGTGTCTGTGCCATCAATATTTTCGGCGTGCGATGGTTTGGTGAAGCGGAATTCTTCTTCTCGATAATCAAAAGTGAGTGTCAGTCGTTTGGATTGCTCAAAGTGAAGTAACGTAGGGTGGTTTCAGTCGCATTGATCACAATGTTGATCATCTCGGGATTGGTCATTGATTTGGGAGGCGGACCCAACCACGATCGTATCGGTTTCCGCGTACGTAGGAAATTCACAAAATTCGCCTCGGGCAGTCATAACTTGTTCCGCAGTACTGGAAGGACCCCGGTGCATTTGCACCATCTGATCTTGTGCCAAACCGCCTCCCGCTCGACAAGTTTCTCGGCTTCCTTTCTGTCATCGTTCAGGCTGCCTTCTCGTTCCAGGGAATGGAGTTAGTAGCAATGTGCGTATCGTCTCATAGAATGTTCCGTATTGCGTGGCTAATAAATGCACTTTCAGCGCTGCCTCCGAGACTGAGAGTCCTCGCAGAAACATTGCCAAGGCTGTCCGCAGGGTGTTCTGGCGCATTCTCATCTTCTACGTTAGTCATCCGTTCTTGGCGTGCTCCGACCATTGCCGCTGAAGTTGCGCTCCGCAGATCCTCGGAATACTGATTACTGGCATGCTTGTGCCGTATAATGACCCAAATTTGCTCTCCGACACTGGTACCGCGGCAGAGTCTCCCTATGTCATCGCTATTCAGCGTGCCGGCATTTCTGCATTGCCCTCTGTCATCAACGCTCTCATTTTCACTTCCGCCTTCTCCGCGGGCAACTCGTTCCTGTTCTCCTCCTCCCGTATTCTCTACGGATTGGCTCTCCGCGGGCAGGCACCAAGATTCCTTACTCACTGCACGAAGAAAGGCCTCCCGATCGTGTCTGTTCTTGTTTGTTCATGCTTCGCGTTCCTGTCCTTCATGAGTGTTTCTTCGGGAGCGAATACTGTTTTCCTGTACGCCTTGCGCCTCTGCTCTTTGATGGATTCTGGAACTAATGACTCGTTCAGATGGTTGCAGAACCTCTCAACGACCAGCGGTTTCTTTAGTTGGGGTGCAATGTGCGTTACATACCTGCGTTTCTGTAAGTTGTCCCGGCCGTAGCTGCGTCGAAATTCGCATGCTAACACCCGTGGACATAGACAAAGGCTTGAAAGTGCAAGGAATCGACCGAAAGCAGCTCACCTACTGGAACCGCCTTCAGCCATATCTTGCAATCTGGTCGATCTTCTGGCTCACGATTTTCATTCTGATCACTGGCTATGCAGTGTTCTGGTCCTTCAACGCTTCCGACTTTCTGACAGACTGTACGTCCTCGCCAGCCCATCCACTTGGCATTAATAGCTTAATCACCATCTGTAGATATTAGCCTTCCGCTTTTCCTCGGCGCGTATGTCTTCTGGAAGGTCGTCAAGCGTACGAAGTATTGGAGGCCAGAAGAGATGGACTTCGTCACGGTAAGCACTGCTCATCACTTCCGTGGATATCAGGATTGAGTGTTTCTCCGTTCATGAGGGCATTCCAACCTTGGAGGAGACGGAAATCCCGGAAGTTCCGCCGAAGAATATCTGGGAGAAGATCGCAAACATCCTGTTCTAGAGTCATCTCTCCATGACTTTTTGTACTGTTCGTGGATGCAATGATCAAGATATCTTTACACTGTACTTACGACGTAATCATTGTCTCACGCTATTATTACTGTAGCTTCATGGTACTATGAGAAATGACATCTATATGAACTTCTGAATGATATTGAACCCTTCTGTGAAGCTCGACGAGATCCGTCTCCTTTACGGCTTGTGAGGCGCATATCACTGTGAAAAGGTGCGGAACGCGCGGAGAGCTGATCTCATCCCCAGATTATTTACTCACACCCCATCTGCGGTGTGGGGTGTGAGTAAATAGGTCTGGGTATGAAACCAGCGGAGAGCCACACGCAACCGATACTTCTCGCAAAACCCTATATTTAGCCAAACCCGCGAAGATCGCTTATCGACAAGGCGAATGGTATAGTGATAATTGCACAGCATCTACCGTGCGATGTGCGCGCTGCAACTACGCTTGACCCGACGGCACGAGTTTCCGGAGTTTTGCCTGCATCCACACCCTATACATCTTGAGCTGTCTCTTCCGGTTCACAATCAAGCGGCGATCGACACCCAGCTGTTGGATGGCGAATAGGGGATGGGCTAGTCCTATGCCCGGGGAGAACGATTCAAGAAGAGATGGATGTATCTGCGTGGAAGTAGGGGAAGGGGACAGCAATGTCTCTTTTATGTCGAGAGTCGGAACAGCCGCGCCTGAATCGTCGGGTGACGGCGCGGGGGACGCAGAAGAAAGGCGCTGGATTTGGGCTGAAGACTGCGAACGTTCCG
Organism: Laetiporus sulphureus 93-53; assembly: GCF_001632365.1. Classification (NCBI taxonomy): domain Eukaryota; kingdom Fungi; phylum Basidiomycota; class Agaricomycetes; order Polyporales; family Laetiporaceae; genus Laetiporus; species Laetiporus sulphureus. Next base: position 84,908 of record NW_024468587.1, read on the forward strand.
CGGCGCCTTCGTCGGTCTCCTCTACGATCGTAACCTCCTTCTCCGATCTTGATGCGGCAGGAGCCGGCGCTCCTGTGAACAGCAAGGCTAGCTCGTCTGACGAGATAGATACTCGATGTCAATGGCTCGGCCCGCACACGTTTTGGATACTAACGTACCTAACTCGAAGAAATACACTCTTGTCTTATCCCCACGGATGTAGAAGTTGTCCTCCAGCAATCTGCCACTTTTGAAGCGTAATTGAGCGAGATCATGTCGTCCATAGTCCCTGAAAAGTAGCAGCCCTCCAGGTTTCAGTATCTGCCAATTTTAATCGAGTTAGACAACCAAAAGTGTATCAAGAAAATGCACTCGATCCGTACCTTATGAATATTTGTGACGGCCTTTCGCCACTCGGCAGGTTGTAGAGCACTAAACACAAAAATCAAGACGATTATGTCTACGCTTTCTACATCAGTTCCAGGGGGTAGTTCGGAAGATGTGAGGTCCCAAACGGCAGCGTGGATGGAGCCGACAGGAGGTGCTGCGTATAACGGATTTGTCTGGTTCATGTAAGGGTTATGGTTCTGTCGGCTACCCGGAGAACAATTTCTTACCTGGACTAATTTGATCGCATGTGACGAATAGTCATAAGCCCGCAATGACAGCTGCGGGTTCTTGTTCGCAGACAACAGAGGAAACACAGCGTTTCCGGCGCCTGCCATCAAGGTCATATCGTTCATGCTTTTGTGACCGTAAAGAAGAATATTCTCACCGCAGCCAATTTCCGCAATTGTCACTGCTCCTGCCTAGAGAAATTGCATAGATATCAGCTCGTATAACGTGATTATGTCGATCCGCTGATACCTCTGGTTCGGCAGCTTCCACCAGTTCCGGGAACTCGAGATGAAGCCTGAGCTCCGTAAACATCGTACACCTGGATAACTCTCTTGTGAACGTACCATTTTCTGTCGCGGAAGAAGTTACTAGAATTCATTTTGTAGAAATTGTCCCTGTCTATACGTTGAGAAAGTCATATCACTTGGCAGCATATTGAATACCAATGTCGAGCAGGCTTCTCGTAGTACTTTTGTTTCTCATTCTCTGGGACAGGTGCGTTCCTTTGTTTTGCGAGAGCCGAGGCGATGATTTCGCCTTGGTCATTAGGAGGGGGAACATGATCCCACGCATTTTGACTCCACACATCGGCATCATCTGTGAGAAATCTTGCTTGCTAGCAGGTGAGCCTGGCCCATTCGTTATTGATTCATGTATAGTGACTGCTTACCTCGAGCCGAATGGCGGGTTTTCTGCTTTTACATCATGCACAGAGGACGCCGTCCTCGATTTCACCTGACTCTTGTTGTCCGGTGACAGGTCACCCTGGGCTGTCATGCGATTTCTCGAATCGTTTTGAACCGTGAGGTAATTTGTGTAGCCACTTGATACTCTTTTCTGAAAGAAAATCTCGGAATCCGGAACGATCTAAAGGAATCTGCACGTGATCGAGACGCTAACGACCGTGTCAGTAGATCAATATGGTGACTGGCACAGCAACAACTGATTCGTATCTTTCTTTCTATCTGTTCCTCGTAGATCTACACTCGCTCACGGTTCCTGGTGAATTGCTCAGCTACGTACGTTGCAGCAACTTGCCACACGTTAGGACTACTGCCAAATCACGTGCAGCCAGACTTCGAAACAGCGCTCGGGGCTGAATCACGCTTGTTTCCTGCCTTGACTCTCCGTGGCAATATTGCACCTCAAATAGCTCAGGAAGCAGTGCTAATAGCTGTGCATCTGACGGCGGTCATCATTTCTGTTTGACTCGACGTCAAGCCCGTCGACGTGATGCCGCCAGGTGCTGCGGTTTCTGAAGAGCAATTAGCCAGCCTGTATGCGCAAGTACTCGCTGGATTCGGAGCAGAATCACCTACCACGGACAACCCACTGCAGAACGGTGAGGGTGGACTTGAACACCTCCACAGTCAGTACGGCGACGACGGCGGTACACCCACATTAGCTCGTCAACAATCCACGCTCTCAGTGTCCTCGGCCCAGACCTGTGGGTCTCAACTCGCTTACGATGCTATGTGGTACTGATGACTATTTAGTTCGCGGGCTTCCATCATCATCAATGCCCGTGTCGCCAGCAAGCAGTGTTCAATCACCGACGCAGCGAGGACCGCGGCCTCTGCCGCGCATACCTGGCCAGTCGCCACCGCCCGCAAGCCCTCCTCTACCACCACCACCACCACCTCCACCCATGTTATATACTGCTATGCCTGAGCCGCGGCCTTATTATCCAGATGAGACTCTGCCGCCTCCTCCGCCACCGAAGCGTTCCAGCGCTGAATCGTGCGTGTGCATCTGAATTAATTAGCAATCTATGTCATGTTCATGCAATCCATTCCCAGACGTAAGCTTCCTCAACCTCCGCTGGATAGTGCTGGCTTTCAATCGAACGGGTATCAATACGCACAAGCCTCGTCGCGCCCCTCATTTAATGGAGCTACTGTCGACTCGCGTCCTGGCTCGCGGTCGTACGGGTCTTCGATTCGCCCGGGCTCTTCCGACAGTTCCAGGTTGAGGACACCTCCAATGCAGATGCCTGTACCAGAAGTCCGTGACTCTCGCGAATCAAGAATGTCTTCTATGTCAAGTGACATTGTATCCCCCCGGCAGCCTCCCATCCGTCCACCTCCGGGTGCAATGCCGCCGCGAATTCCTTCATATAAGGGAAGCATGGATGACGATCGGATATCTGGAATGGACGATCTCTATACCAGCCCGGTAGAACACACGCCCAGTACTTGCACTTACTCACCTCCGCACGATGCAGCCAGTCTGTTTGCCCAACACCGCTGTAAGTGGCTTGTCTTTATCGCACGCTAGGGTGCTAAGCACATCGATTAGCTTCCCGATCAACGCATGATGTTGGTCGCACCACATCTGTGGGCTCCACAACGTCGTCCACGTTTAGTGCATCCATGCTCTATCCCGACGGCAAACCATCCCTTGACCGCAACGCCTCCACTTTAACTTCGACTTCCGGATCATCTATGTCTCCCGGAAGTGACGGTGCCAACATTTACTCTTCTTCATCAGTCACGACTAGCGTGGATCGGGGCAGTTCGTACACTTCGCGCATGTCGAAGGGCTCAAGCTCCTGGCGCCAAGAGGATTACAGTCCGTATCTGCAATCGCCGCAGGCCTATCTTCAGCCGCGTGCCCCAACTCCGGGACAGGTTTCTCGATCCTCCTCTGCAAATGGGCCTGCAGCGTCATCGAGCCAGTCCTATCGCGACCCTGGACTTGTACGCATTGCACAAGACATTAAACGCCCTCTTGAGCTCCACAATGATTGGCAAGACGAGGAGGATGATGACTTCTATGATGAGGACCCATCTGAAGAGGGTGATGATCGGTTCTTCAACCCTGCTCTATTGAGTCACATCGCGGTGAGGCTACGGGACAAGGTGGTGAGAGGTACTCATGTCAAAGGCAGTATCCCGTATCCAAGAGCATTCACGGGAAAGGATATTGTGGTACGTCCACTCCTTTTGTTACTGGACTCAGAGTTATGACGCGCGTGTAGTCGACAATACAGTCTCAAATACAGCGGGAGCTGCTGGTGACGCATGGAATTTCAACCAATGACCGGCGCGCTGCCCTGCAAGTCGCGCGTAGCCTGCAAAGCCAGCTGTTCTTTTATGAAGTCGAATGGGGAGGGCGTGTGCTGCAGGACGGCGTTGAGGAAGTCTATATGTTCCTTGATGACCAGGAGGGCGCGTCCGATGCTCGTATTGAGCGCGAGGAACTTCCCACAGCGGTAATTACTCTGTTGACCAGATGCTATTCGCCAAGCTGCTACGACGAGACGCCATGCTATTCATATGCTTGTCCAAAGAGGGTGAGCACTTCCGTGAGGACTCAGGTATTGTGATGTCAATTATAAGAGCATTACTTACAGAACAGAAATATGCCTCTTTTGACCTCGACAGAGAAGGAAGAGGAGGAAGAGATGGTGGGAATTACAGACAGCCAACTTCTTGATGTCATCTCATTTCCTCTCTTTCATTCAGGACGAGTCCTGGGTGAATACGGTACCTCAAGAGGTCTTGAAAACGCTGCCGGAGAGCGAAGTCAATCGACAAACGTGCGTATGTTTCCCTTCTCCGCAGACTTCCGTATTGAACTACGGCTGGAAGGATTATACACAAAGTGATCAATAAGGAGAAGCAGTATCTACGCGATCTAGACGCTGTAGAATCGGTGGGTCATCCTGCTTCCTGCGACGTTGCATTCCCCTCATTTAACGCCTACGCGATAGCTATTCATTCGACCTCTGCGAACAGCGAATCCACCAATTATCCGTCAGAGCGAGATAGATGAATTCATTGAGGACGTCTTCGGCAACATTCTCGACCTTCGGGAATGCAATCGTCGACTTCTCGAGGTATTGAACGTGAGGCAGCGTGAGCAGGCTCCCATCATACAAGGAGTCGGCGATATCTTCCTCGATGCGGCGACGGAGTTTCGTCTCGCCTATCCAATCTATGTCGGTCACCTCCCAGTTGCGGAAAAAAGGGTCAAAGATGAGAGTGAGCGCAATGCTGAGTTCCGACGGTTCATCGAGGTGCTTTCACCCTGTTGCATCTAACAATGCTTTCATCTGATCGTTGCAATCCAGCAACGTGCTAGAGATCCGGAAGCGCACCGCCTTGACCTGAAACATTTCCTGAATCGTCCTTCGGAACATCTTCAGAAGTATCCAGTGTTGCTGGAGGCTATCTGCAATGAGACAACGGAGGGAAATCCGGACGCTGACTTCCTCAAAGAAGCCATCGAGGCGATAAAGAAGCTGCAGACTGTTGCACAGTTATGGACATGGCAGTCAGCGATGGGCAAAGGCCCAACAGGCAAACTCGAGTGGCATAATCTCGTCTCAGAAGAAATCAGGAAGGGTCTGCCAAAAAAGGAAGGGAAGCGCCAGTCGTCAGTGCTCGGAATTGTCGCACAGTTTACAGATGTCTGACGGTGCGGTTTGCTAGGATCATCTTTGAGCTCATCAAGGGAGAGATGGATTATGTCAAGGACCTCGAGAATATCGAAGTAGTGCGTACGATCTGCAAAGATTAGACTTCATGCGTGCTGAGCTACCACCCGTTAGATGTATGTCTCGCCTCTTCGGGAGATGGATCCGCCTATTATTCCGAGAGACCGACTGGATCAGTTCATACGAGATGTATTTCACAACTTTGCGGAGCTGCATGCCCATCACCGCAAGATGTTGCACGCTCTTCACGAGATTCAGCGAGAGGAACACCCTTTGATCCGCAGTATCACCTCGCCTATCTATGATGCCGTCCTCAACTTCCGTGATGCGTATTTGGAGTACATACCCAATTATCCCATTGCAGCATACCGCATCGACGATGAGATGGCTAATAACTCATCTTTCAAGTCTTTTGTCGAGGTACGACTTTGAAGGCGGATAATCTGACTTCACCTCTAATATCGCCCTTGATCTAGCAATGTACAAGACACCCAGATGCTCGCAAGTTGGACATGAAAGCCTTTATCAATCGACCCATCCCCAGGTTGCTGAGATACGAATTGCTGCTGAAAAGCATCTTGGACGAAACTCCGGAAGGTCACGAGGACAGAGAAACAATACCACAAGTCTTAGATCTCATCAAGGCTCTAGGCAAAGAGGCCGAACCGGGTGTGATGTCGGCAAAACAGAAGGTCGAGGTCTGGCGCTACAATTCGAACTTGGTATTCAAGCCTGGCGAAGCAATCGTAAGAAATTTTGACGATGTATTCCGTTGTCACGGCTGATTGCGCATAGGACATGGATCTACTGAACGAGAACCGATCGCTTATACATAGTGGTAGGTTGCTTCGACAGCCTGATACTGGTTTCGAGTGGAATGGGTGGACTGAACTCTTCGTGCTGCTATTCGACAACTATCGTGAGTTCATTATGGCACGCATTGATGATGGGTTCCTGAATGTCCATTCTGCAGTGGTCATGACAAAACCCAAAGAAAAAGAGGGGATTACACGTTATCACGTTTACCGGCGCGTAGGTGGCTTCATGTGTCTTGCAGATACGCCTTACTGACCGGCAGACAGCCTATACCGCTCGACCTGCTTACGCTAGTCAATTTCAGGGATCCTGCCACTCAGCGGAGTGCTGGCATCCTTCGCCTTGGCCGTTCGGAGCCCCGGAGTCACTCCGATACCGTTACGACCCCCGGAGCTGCAAGCTCACCTGACAGTGCCACTGATTCGCGAGCAGTTTTCCCTTGCATATTCCATCATACTGGGCGAATGGGTGGGCTGTATACTCTATTTGCAGAGTCTGCACAAGGCCGGAATGAGTGGAAGGCAAAGTTGGATGAGGCCATTGGACTTAGGAAGGTCGTGCAGGAGTCTAACAAGGTATTCGAGGTTGAGACTCTCAGCGCGGATACCTTTTTTGTACCCGCGATGGCTCCTGGCGGCGGTAGCGTTGCTAACAGCCACGAGAACGCATTCACTGGCAAGGTCACTTGTTCTGTACCATTCAGTATGTTGCAGCCGTTTTCATTTGTGAGTCATTTCTGACCATAGCATCAATGCAGATACTGCCGATGGGCGAGGTCTCGTTGCCATTGGATGCGCGGAGGGCGTATGGATTGGATTCCGACATGATTCCAGATGTAAGTACATGTGCAAATTTGCTTTGCCTGTTCTGTTGATTTCAATTCTGCGATGCCCACAATCAGCAATGCGTCGCGTACTTCACTTGAAGATGGTTACACAGTGTGCAATGCTAGAAGACTTCGGTATTTTCCTAGTACTGGCGGACAAAGTGAGGTCCATTATGAATATTATTCTTCTATCCGTGCTTACATAATTTCCTCAGTCCTTGTTCGCGTACCATATCGAGGCTCTAGTGCCATCTTCCCTTCAGAGTGCACATACCTCACAGACTCCACAAAAGCTGAGCGGCAACAAGGACGTCCATTTCTTCAGCGTCGGCAGCCTCAACGGTCGTACGCTAGTCATCTACATGAAGAAGAAAGGGGTACGTAAATTACACAGAGAGAAATGGTCCAGAACTTACTCTCCCCGCTAGCTCGATAGCGTCTTCCGTGTGTTAGAGCCTGTTGTGGGCAAGATCAATGAGAGAGCGAAGGCACCGCAGACATTTAGCTCACGGCTTGGCTTGCGATCTCAGCGTTCAGAATGGTTCCGGGTCTACAGGGTATGTTCACCATCCGCCTGTTCGAAAGAATAGCTGTTGATCATTTGCCGGATAGGACTTCTTCCTACCATCCGAGTCCTTTGACCTGATTTTCCTGAAGGCTAAGATCGTGATTTTGTGCACGAAAGGGTTCGAAATCATGGATCTCACCGAGTGAGGAATTAATGAGCGGATATCCAAGCTATCACTGATGTTGTCTCATAGTTTTAAGAGCGTCACGATTCCTCAACGTGATGATCCTCATCTCGAAAGGCTCGCAAAGAGATGCGAATCTTGTAGACCTATGGGGATGTTCCGTACCAGTCAGGATGAATTCTTGCTGTGCTATGATGGTATGATGCATCTCAATCGCGGTCATGACTACCTCCGTTGATCTCTGTCCCTAGAATTTGGCCTCTATGTAGACCGCCACGGCGATCCGAGTCGTTCTATGGGCACAATTGAATGGGAAGGAACGGCAGAACACGTCGCATGGCATCCGCCTTACGTCCTGCTCTTCGATACGCGCTTCGTTGAGGTTCGACATGTGGAGACCGGTCGCCTCGCACAGATCATTCCTGGGAACGACGTACGGTGTATCTGGGATGGACGAGGAACGAGCAACGTTCCCACATCAGCAGTTCCAGGACCCGAAGGGTGGACGGAAGGCGTCTCACAAGAACCGCGCGTCCACGGAGTCATGAACGTTGAATCCGGTGTTCAACAAGGGACGAATTCGAGGACCCCAGCACATCCGGTGGCACAGCATGTCTTCGAGCTCATTCCCACTATACCTCTATATCTTCCTGGATCATTGTCATCGCCATCGCAAGCCACACACTTTGCCCAGAGCAATTCACCCCCGCACTCGCCCCGGTTGAATCCAGCGCTGTCTTTCCGATGATGTGTTCTTCCACGTTGTATAATTGCTTCAGTCTTTCTTGTTTTCTCATCTGTTATGTAATGGCTCGACAAAGTAATGGTACTTCTCTCCCTCCAGTGAGACTAGAACAGGCTATAGCTCGAAATTGGACACTGTATGATAGAGTACTAAGACTTCGCTACTATTTGATTGTTATATCGTAGCCGTCTTCAATGGATATCTGTCAGGGACGTACTTCGATCCGTAAGGCATGACGTACTTGAAGCACAGTTGTGAGACATCATGGTACATCGCGAGCACTAGAGAAGAACTGATGTTGTACATAAAAGCTTCACAATAAACGGACGTAGTGTCTATCGAACTGAGCATGTCAGTGAGAGTAGCCAATACGTGATTCTATTGAATCGTTCATGCACTTGGGGCAATAGCACGGCACTCGAGTGATATAACTCTTCCAGGCCGCTTGATTGCCAGACACAATAAGCGATGCAATGTTGAACTTCATTCCTGCATTCATGGTTGGCTCGCATGGGTGATATCGCGATTCTCGTGGAATTATGCCTGGTCAGCCAGTGAGGAGGATGTCAGACAACTTTGAATCTCCCCGGCTGCATTGTAGGGAGTCGAAGCTTCGAAGCCTTGCATTACGCGAGGCGCATGCATACACACAAGGAGTTGGCCACATAGTAGGGCGGCCGTTCGGGCGATCGGCTGGAACTCTTGACATATGCGTGCCAGCTGCCAAGCTATTCAGTCATAACGCATTTGTTGTAGACAGCTTCCGAGTCCCTGAAGAAAGATAAGATGGAAGAGCCTGTAAGCGGTTAAGACATGAACGTAAAAGAAAGGAAAAAGAAAGAAAATAAATATTGAGACCCGTAGGTCTACCACTCCGGGAAAGCGTGTCATCCTTGTGCAGGGGCCATGCTAATCTTCTCTGTATCGTTCCAATTTTTTCGTATGTCACCCCGAAGGGGACAATTATTGTATGACGGACAAGGTGGCGCTGAGCATACTTTTGCATTTTGTTCAACCCGCGGGTTTGGCGCTTATCAGACGAGCGACGCTCGTTTCTCACGCTCTCCTCGATGTGCAGTTGATTAATACGAGGATCTGCGCCTTGTCCAACGCATGCCACGCACGATCTACGCTAGTATGCGGATCTTTGCAATGGGCATATGGGTCGCACATCGACGCGCCATGATGTAAGAACGAACGAATTCAGCAATATGGATTCACCGAGTTCAGAGCATTACATCAGAGCATAAGTACCTGACTGCACGGCTAGCGCTGAACGGAGTCAACTTCACCAAGTATAGAGTGGACAGCTATAGTCATCCGACATAGAAGCTCGCTCAAAGCAGGTAGGGCGGACCGCACAGGAACCACACCCGCGTTCGGGAGCATGTGAGCTCTTCCACGGTGGGCGATAGATTCTTGGGCGATTTATCGAGTGTAATAGGGCCATCCTCGTTTCTGTGGCGCAGTGTATTAGACTGCCGCAGGCGGTACACCTTATCCCACCCTTCTCCGCGCACCGTACCCAGCAGCAAACTACCCGTGCCTGGCGACAAAGGGCCGGAGCGGGCAACATTGACGAGCCGAGATATGCAGCCCAGCGAGAGTTGGAAGAACAACGCACGGAAGCACATAGAGAGGATGCTGCAGCCGGTGATGAACAAAGCGCGGGAGCGAAGAGATGTCCAGCTCTCGCTGTTCCCGACTGACGAGGTGGCGCAGGGGAGGATCCTCAAGGAGTTCTCGGATACGAAGGCCTTTATATCCGCGAAAGCCGAGGCGACCTTTCGCAATATAATGGCGTCCAAGCTGAAGATTCAGAGAGAAGAGCACGAAGCGCGGCTTGATGCGAACAGTGAGAGTCCACCTTCGTCCACCGACGAGCTCTTATACCAGACGCAATCTGACGATCCTGATGCTGGACGGCGATGGCGCGTCCACCCCAACGGTGTGACGTACTACTGGCCCATGGAGACACCAGCAACGACCGCTCAAGCACAAACGCGCGATGACATAAACAGCTCGCGGACAAAGATTTGTGGCAATCTCACCTCGTCTCAGTCCAAGCGCGACGCGCCGGCGACTTGGACCGCCAGAGCCGCAACCCCAGCTTTCCTATACACCCGTCCACAACATCCACCTGGGCGAGTCACAGAGAGCCGCCGCTCGAGCGCAAGTTCGTCCTCGTCGTCGATTTCCGCAGAAGAGATTACCCAAATATGGTATCCCAGCTGCTCCCCAGACGATAAAGAGGTCATCGTCATACCGTACCGGAGGAAACAGCACGGCACACAGCAGCAGTCATCGCAGCCCAGTAGCAACAGTCGACCCAACGTCAATGTTCGTTCACACATTGCTATGCCTGCGAATGACGCCTCAGGAGACAAGGAAATGCTTGGTAGTCCAGTAGACACCGCATCGGAATCGTCTCCCAGCGAGCGGGGATCGTCTCCCTCCTCCACACATGAAGCCAACCTCGTCCCGCAGCGCATCATCACCGCGTCGTCCCAGGCTCGGCAGAAATCGCCGCATCCATCAAGTGCACCAGCCAGTCATATGAACGAGAGTCCCACAGCGCATCCTCCACTCCCGCCCAAGAAGTCGACAGCGAGCGCCAGGACCAAGCAGCTGCGAGGGATCCTCAAAAATGGCGCGGGCACCGCAAAACGTGCACCCGAGAACGATCCAGTCTCGACGACATATGCTGCAGCATCGCGCACCGCGACCGAACATAAGATATCCTTCGAGGAGAATCCGAGCGTGCGATTCGATGCAGCGCAGAGTCGGGTCCCGCTTGTCGCCAGGACCGATTCAGATTGCAAGAGCATGACAGCGAAGGCAAAACAGCATCCGACCGTCAGGAAGGTGACTGTCGAGGACTGTGACTCGGACGACGACGCAAATGGATGGTGAAATAGTGACCTGCGGCGCGAGTTAAATTCCACGTAGATGAAGCAGATAGCGACCAGCGCAGGGCAAGATGTTCTCAAGATCTGCACGAGCTAATTAATTTGTCGAGGATAGTAGCGTCGATGAAGGTAGTAGCATCGCTGTGGAGCATTGCAAGCAAGGGCGAATGGCTACGGCATGCATGAGCGTGCATGGGAAGGACGATCATCGTGATCAAAGCCGGGCTCACGGCGCTTATCCCGATATCCCATCTCAGTATACCGGCACTAGTAGTGTGTTCATTAGGTCGTGTATGTACAATAGTATATGTATTAGGTGACATGTAACGTAGCCGTAAAGGAGTGTGGGTGTAGTGATGTGCGCACCAATCGTGATGCATATACAATGTAACAAAAAGATATCTGAAGAAAGAGACTCCTAAACCCGCTGCTCTTTGATCGTGCCTTCGTGGAACATCCATTCGTATGGCGCCGCGCTTGAAGTCGTCATCGTCAGCGCCAAGCTCGTACTGCTCGCTGTCATGGAGCTACTGTTCGTTGGCACATTGGTAGTGCTCATATTGAGGCTCGCCACAAAGTCCTGCATGTCGGTAGAGCCAGTCGCAGACGCAGAAGCTGTAGAGATCACAGAGCTCAAGCCATTTGCACTGGACGAGACCGGGGTTGCAGAGATAGACGCAGAGGTGTTGCCCGAGAACGAACTCGAACTAGAAGCAGTGGCTGCTGGGTCATACACTTCCACCGCGAGAGAAGCTGGCACAGCAGTGGCACTCATACTTGAACTTGCGGAATCCGTGGACGCAGACACAGATCCAATAGGGGAGCTCGTGTCAGAAGAAGTAGCCGAGACAGTCATCGACGCGAACTTGGCCGCAGAGATGATGTTGGATGCAGAGAAGACCGGCATGGTGCTGTTCGAAGCAGAAGACGTATCTGAGACAGTAGCCGTAGACGAGGCAGCAGAACTCATGGTAGTCACCGAAGGTAGGCTGGTCACAGAGGTAGAGGTAGAGGCAGAAGCTGTACCAGAGGCAGAAGTGGTAACACCAGTAGGATCAGATGTCGCAGAATCACTTGAGTTGTCGTCGCTGCCATCGTCCGATTCATCATCGTCATCGTCATCCGGGACTTGCGCAGTCTTCTCTGAGATCACCTCCGGCGCCGCAGGGGTGAACACGAGCGTCACATTCTGCGCTTGCGCAAACGCGGGCGCGTCGAACATTTTCGCAAATGACGCGCGGAATGGTGGCACTGTCGCATCACCGGACTCCTGCTGAAGGCTCGCCATCCTATCACTCGCCGATGCCGTTGCGCTAGCCATTGCCGAGCTGCTTGCCAAGGTAGAAGTGCTCACCATGGTCGAGTTCAATGAGCGAGAAGGGTCTCCAGGATCAGCCGTGCCAGAGTCGCCTGTCACGTCGTCTCTGTCGGTGTACCACAGCGGCCGGACAACGCCCGTGCCTGGCTCGTACGCGAAAACCTGGCTGGCGTGCTCAGTACCCTCCGCGTCTCTCCGGCAGGGCTCGACCGTCATGGGCGACGGTGCAGGCGGGTTGGCATCGAACGTCGCGCAGTACTTATCCATCTGAGCAGCGAACGCATCGAAGACAAGGACCTGCAACCTGACTTTGATGAAAGATGGATCTACCATCGTGGAGTTCAAATTGGACGAGTCTGACGGAGAAGTCGAGTTGCCAGAGGCGGTCGAGTTGGACGAGTCAGATGTCCACGCCACAAGGTAGATCTGCGTCTGGTCCGTGCCTGAGGCATTGAGAACGAAGCTAGCAGTCGTTGAGTTTTCAGAACTGTCCGTGCTGTTGTCTGCTGGAGACAAGACGAGAGAGGCAATCTTCTGACCCGTAGTGGAGTTCGCCGTTTGACTCTGCGAACGGTTAGTCGTCGATTCCAAGGATTAGAATCTGGGTGGCCTTACCATGATATCGATGGAACCAGGCACACCTGGAGCTTGTGAGCCATCCCGTCTCATGAGCGCGGCGAAGTAAGGCTTGTCAGAACTTCCGACGACGTAGATTGGCCGCGACATGGGGAGTTCCCGAACAACGTTGACATGATTATGGTCACCTTTGACGATCACCTTGTCGTGGTCATCATGTTCGTCGTGGTCATGGTGGTGTGGCTCCGGGACCGGTGACCGGCGAACGTTAACATGCTGATAATCACGTTTGACAATGACTTTGCCGTGGTGACGATGTGACCTGGGAGAGCGATGGATATGAACATGGTCATCGTCACCCTTTACCACAACCTTGTCATGATGGTCATGCCAGGAGCGCCGGACGTTGACATGGTCGTGATCGCCCTTCACGATGATCCTGTCGTGGCCGTGATCGTGACGATGCCTCTTATTGACCGTGGGAGGCTGGCTGACGACTTTCATGTTGAATCTGCCGTGAGGAGGTCCGACCCAGAGTTCATCAAACTGCGCGACCGAATGGACAAAATTCAAATCGGCTCTCTAGTCTAGCTGTGAGAATCTATGCTTGACACCAAACAAGAGGCAGATCCACCGACCTTCTCCTTGTCATGCTCGTGCTTCTCGTCATGCCCGTCGTCCTTCGCCTCCTTCAAAGCCGAGGAGTGCTTGCTGGTCCTCTTCCCTGAGACTGCGTCGGTCTTGGGAGATGGTAGCGCGAGGACAGGTTGGGTGTGATGCTCGGGCTTGCTATCCTTCTTGTCGGTGGAGTCAGACGATCTGGATGCGTCCGCAGAGGCAGTATGCGCGACATCATGAGTTGAGCGATGATGCGTAGCGGTGACCGTGTTTGACTCCTGATCCCTGTAGCGAACTTGAACTACAGCACCTTCCGCGGGAGCAGGCAAGGCCGAGACTGCAGCAATGGACGCAAGAGCAGCTAGAAGGGTGAATCGAGGAGCGAGGACAACCATGGTGGAACTGTGCGTTCAAATGAGAAGTCTTGTGAGAAGAATAGTTAGGGATGTGCGCTGAATACGTATGCGCGAGCCAGTCGCAAAGATAGCAAGACGATAGCAATACGACAGCGAGACCACCAGGGTCTGGGTAAATGTGGAGAGAGAGAAGAGGAGATGGGCAAAACACGAACCACGAAAGTTGAACTTATACTCACTCGGCGAGTGCCGGCCAGCCGCAGCTGCCAGTGTCGGCCCAGCAGGTGGCGGGGAGAACGGCGGCATGACAGGTTGTTCGTCGACGGTCACGATCGCAAGCTGTGAGCAGACGCGTCTGTCACGGGCGAGCGCGTCCGTGATACCGTGACACCGAAGTCCTCGGGTTTTCCTGATCTGGAAAGGAACCTCCTGGAAAGCTCTCGAACGGAGAAGGATATTCTCACGCATTGGATTTGGTAATCGAGGACGATGCAGGACGCGCGTCGCCTTGCACCAGCCTTATTAGCTCCTTCATCTCCTTCCTCCATATCCTCATACACCTCTCTCTTTCTCCTTCACGCTACTCGACGAAACAGCAATGGCGGACCCCAGTGGCGCAGCACCCGGTCCCGGTCCAAACGACATTTCTACAGCGATTTTGAGGCCCAAGAAATCGTATGTACTCGAACGCGTCATATATCCTATTGAACTAGTGCGCTGACATGTCCCTGCAGTCCTAACCGTCTTATTGTCGATGAGGCGACATCCGATGACAACTCTGGTGAGTATTGAGTAATGTTAATCCTGCAGCAGTGGATTCACCGGTCTTGCAGTCGCGACTCTCAATCCCGCGACGATGGAGACCCTCCAGCTCTTCCGCGGAGACACTATCATCGTTCGGTAAGTTTACATCTACTGAAGGGACGTGAAAATTTTCTGAAGAGGTAACAGGGGCAAGAAGCGGCACGACACGGTTCTCATTTGCCTGAGCTCCGACGACGTTGAGGAAGGCAAGATCCAGATGAACAAGGTCGCCCGCAACAACTTGCGTGTCAAGCTTGGCGACATGGTCAACGTTCACCCATGCTTGGATATCAAGTACGGCAAGCGGGTGCACATTCTGCCGTTCGACGACTCGGTCGAGGGTCTCAGTGGTAACATTTTCGAGGTTTACCTCAAACCATATTTCTTGGAGGGTACGTGTCATACAGCGCATCATAGTCAGAAACAAGCTGACATCTCTCGTAGCGTATCGTCCTGTTCGCAAAGGCGACACTTTCCTCGTCCGTGGTGGAATGCGAACGGTCGAATTCAAGGTCATCGAGACCGATCCCGCGGAATATTGTATCGTTGCACAAGATACAGTCATTCACACGGAGGGCGACCCCGTCAAGCGCGAAGACGAGGAAGCGAGTCTGAGCGAAGTCGGCTACGACGACATTGGTGGTTGCCGCAAGCAGATGGCCCAGATTCGCGAGCTAGTCGAGCTGCCCCTGCGGCATCCACAGCTGTTCAAGTCGATCGGTATCAAGCCCCCGCGTGGTATCCTCATGTACGGCCCACCCGGAACGGGTAAGACGCTCATGGCGCGTGCAGTCGCGAACGAGACCGGCGCATTCTTCTTCTTGATCAACGGCCCAGAAATCATGAGTAAGATGGCGGGTGAGTCTGAGAGCAACCTCCGGAAGGCATTTGAGGAGGCGGAGAAGAATTCGCCCGCTATAATATTCATTGATGAGATCGATTCAATTGCTCCCAAACGTGAAAAGGTGGGTTTCATTGGCTGATCGCTCGCGAAGAAGTTTCTGACGGGTTTTGGCAGACGAACGGAGAAGTCGAGCGCCGAGTAGTCTCGCAACTCCTCACACTCATGGACGGTCTCAAGGCACGCTCGAACGTCGTCGTCATGGCTGCTACGAACCGACCCAACTCGATCGACCCTGCTCTCCGTCGGTTCGGTCGGTTCGATCGTGAAATTGATATTGGTATCCCCGACCCAACTGGCCGCCTCGAGATTCTGCGCATCCACACGAAGAACATGAAACTCGCGGACGATGTCGACCTCGAGCAGATCGCTGCGGATACTCACGGTTACGTCGGCTCCGATGTCGCGTCGCTCTGCTCGGAGGCAGCGATGCAGCAGATCCGCGAGAAGATGGACCTGATTGACCTCGATGAGGACACGATTGACGCGGAGGTGCTCGATTCGCTCGGCGTTACGATGGAAAACTTCCGGTTCGCGCTCGGCACGTCAAATCCATCTGCTCTGCGCGAGACTGTCGTGGAGGTCCCGACCGTCAAGTGGGACGATATTGGTGGTCTCGAAAAGGTCAAACAGGAGTTGCAGGAGACTGTACAGTACCCAGTTGAGCACCCCGACAAGTTCCTCAAGTATGGTATGTCGCCGTCGAAGGGTGTCTTGTTCTATGGCCCTCCAGGTACTGGTAAGACCCTCCTCGCAAAGGCCATCGCCAACGAGACGCAGGCGAACTTCATTAGTATCAAGGTGCGCATTTTCATGAATAAAGAGTTTACGGAACCGTTACTGACTCCTTTGACAGGGTCCTGAGTTGCTCACGATGTGGTTCGGTGAGTCCGAGGCGAATGTCCGTGACGTTTTCGACAAGGCCCGTGCGGCCGCGCCATGTGTCATGTTCTTCGATGAATTGGACTCCATCGCGAAGGCACGCGGCGGCTCCTCGGGCGACGCCGGCGGTGCGGGCGACCGCGTGCTCAACCAGATCTTAACGGAAATGGATGGTATGAATGTCAAGAAGAACGTCTTCATCATTGGTGCGACAAACAGGCCGGACCAGATCGACCCGGCGCTTCTCCGACCTGGACGTCTCGACCAGCTCATCTACATTCCACTGCCCGACGAGCCATCGCGTTTGTCGATCCTCAGGGCGACTTTACGCAAGTCTCCGGTCGCGCCTGATGTGGATCTTGTGTTCCTCTCGAAGAATACGCACGGCTTCTCCGGTGCTGACCTGACGGAAATCTGCCAGCGTGCGGCGAAGCTGGCGATCCGGGAAAGCATTGAGGCGGATATCAGGCGGGCAAGAGAGAAGAAGGAGAAGGCGGAGGCGGCTGGCGAGGACGCGACAATGGAGGAAGAAGAGGAGGAGGATCCTGTGCCAGTGATCACGCGGGAGCATTTTGAGGAGGCGATGAAGTTTGCGCGCCGCTCAGTCTCGGACGCGGACATCCGACGATACGAGATGTTCTCCCAGAACTTGCAGCAGTCGCGCTCGTTTGGGTCGTCGTTCAAGTTCCCAGAGAGCTCTGGTACGCCGGCGACTGGTGCGGCGCCTGCTGCAACGGGCAATGCTGGGTTTGGCGAGGACACGCAAGATGATGACCTGTACGCATGAAGATGGAAAGGAAGGGTGGGCTCTGCACGTTGTATGTGTCTGTTTCTCTGTCAGTTTTCTCTCCCGCTGTGTATTCTTTGATCATCGCGACGCTTGAAAAACGACTAGAACGTGGTGTGTGGCACTTTGGCATGCGTGTAGATTACATAGTATTTTTGTGAATGATAGCGGCTTCATCGACATCGATTGTGCTCTCTGCGAAAGTGAGCGGAAGCAGCGTGCACCCTCGCTTCCGTTGGGTGACTCCATGCGCGCCGCCTCGAGTTGAAATGCATGGATCGACCTCCAACTGTCGGCTAGCGTTGAGCCTTTTCTGTCGCTGTCCTCTGTCCTCTCCACCTCACTGTTATACCTCTGCTCAACGTCTCGGTCGATCCTTCCCTCACATCTTTCATTTACGACATTGTGTCAACGCAATTGAACGGATCCTGCACACGACTCGGCACGTTTCCCAGGGACTCATACTCAACATGGAAGCCCGGAGAGCATTCACCTCTGCCGCTCGCAACTTCTCCTCGTCCTCCCTCCGGGAACGCCTTTCGAGCATCACCCTCACCACCAAACCCCTGCGCCCGGTCACAAACTTCCACCCACCCAACATCGAGTCGGTGCCGTTCTCCTTCCACGAAAGCCGGGCGTCCTGACTGACATTAGACGCGCATTCATGCAGCTTCGTGCCCTCCAAGATACCGAGGAAGAGACGGTTACAGACACTCGCTGTCGCGGTGTGGTCTACCGTCATCGTCTGGAGCACATTTGTATTCCTGATTCTCCTGTGCGCGGCTTGGGCTAACGTGGCTAGAGGCACAGTGCACGCTAATACCTTCACAGGTCCTATCCGCCGTTATGGCCCTTCCTTGCTGCATATATGCTCTGGGTGCACGTCCTCGACAAGAGTCCTGAGAAGGGAGGACGGTTGAGCGCGTGGTTCCGCTCAGGACGGTTCTGGCGGTACTTCGCTGACTACTACCCCGCCTCGTGAGTGTCTCGTGCTCTTCGTGGCTACTGGCTTCTGAGATCGCACTGAACGTAATTGTTCAGCATGCTCAAGGTCAGTCGCGTTCGAATGGATGGGAAGTGTGAGCAGTACAGTGACGATCATAGACATGCGATTTGCCTGCAGATCGGCCTTACGTCTTCGGGTATCACCCGCATGGTGAGGCATCAGTCCTGCTGTACCCTTTCTGGCTGCTGAATGTGCAATGATCTGCTATTGCAGGCATCATCGGCATGTGAGTTTAAAGACGATCTACGCCGGATCTCGATCCTCACGCCTCCCGCAGGGGTGCACTCTGCACATTCGGAACAGAGAGTGCGTCCGCTGTTCCACCTTCTCATGTCTTCCGAGGCCACAGTTCTCCTGCAGGCACCGGCTTCTCGCAGTGTTACCCAGGGATCATCCCGCACCTGCTCACGCTCTCGTCGAACTTCCGCGTGCCATTCTACCGCGACTTCCTTCTCGCGATGGGCATCCGCTCCGTGAGCAAGCAATCGTGCAGCAACATCCTCAAGGGCGGCCCGGGGCAGTCCATCACGATAGTTGTTGGTGGCGCTGCGGAAAGCCTAAGTGCGCGCCCGGGCACGGCGGACTTGACGTTGCGGAAGCGGTGGGTGTGGTCGTGCGTCGGATGATGGGGCGTAGTACTTACAGAATACTGGTCATAGGTTGGGATTCATCAAGGTTGCCATTCAGCATGGGTAAGCACGACCGCTTCCTCTATCTTCGAGTGCAGCTCATGAAAACGAACGGGCAGAGCCGACCTCGTCCCAGTATTCTCTTTCGGCGAGAATGATGTACGTAGAGAAAGGTTCTGCAATTACCGTTTTTGTTGACTCGTCTAAATGCAGATATACCACCAAATGCCGAACGAGAAGGGGACGACAGTTTACGCGCTGCAGAAGAAATTCCAAAATGTGTTTGGGTTCACGCTCCCGCTTTTTCATGGACGAGGGCTGCTTAATTGTGCGCCTACGTGTTTCATCAATGTACACTCGGGCTAATGTCTGCCTCTCTTCCTCTGGATGATTAGATAACTTGGGCTTGATGCCTTACCGACGGCGAATTGTCGTAGTCAGTGAGTTGCAGCTCACTATGGTTCAGTATCTTTCCAGCATGACTGACAACTACCGTAGTCGGCAATCCGGTTCATGTGGAGAAGTGTGAGAAGCCGACACTGGAGGAGATCACGCATGTTCAGGGTTTGTACATAGAAGAGCTCATGAGGTGCGTCTTTCGACTTGCAGCCGCCGTTGCTTGGGGAGAAACTTACGTGGCTGTGCAGCATTTGGAACACATACAAGGACGAGTTCGCGCGGACACGGAAGCGCGAGCTGAGTATCATAGAGTGATTATTACGTTTTAGGGTAAAACATTTCCGCTATTTGAACGCAGTCCTTGTGGTCTGAGCTCTGATAATTGTACTGTCGGA
Organism: Laetiporus sulphureus 93-53; assembly: GCF_001632365.1. NCBI lineage: Eukaryota > Fungi > Basidiomycota > Agaricomycetes > Polyporales > Laetiporaceae > Laetiporus > Laetiporus sulphureus. Next base: position 104,605 of record NW_024468587.1, read on the forward strand.
GGCTCGTTTGACCAGGACGTCTGAGGCAGATTCTAATCAACCTTGTTCCTCCACGCTCTTTCCCAAGCACTTTTCCCCCCAGGCCATACATGTCCCTTCAAGCGCGCTTCTGCAATTGTTGGCGAACGAGAAGTCGATACCTGAATTGCAAAATTTTCCTGTTACAAACTGCATGATTAGGAACTAAGTTATGCCGGTGAGGTATGGCAGAGCTTGCGGCAGTCTTTCTGCTTCCCTCTCTTCCTGTGTCGGGCTCACAAACACTGCATACTTCATCCGAGGCAATTAATGTCCGCCGCGCTTCGAGGGCGGTCGATTCCCCCACTTCTGCTTGAATTCCCATGACGCTACTGATCGCCATGAGCGCAATCCTATCAATGAACAACTAGTGTCTTCCGCGTAACTAGAGGCTAACGTCGGCTATCAGCTTGCGGTATGAGGATGGTATTTGTTGTGCCAGTCGTTTGTCTCGCGAGTCGACGAGATATATTGGCTTTGGATGTTTTCAACTGCCGATATATAAAGGGATCCAACCTATCCGGGCATGATGTTCACGCATGCCAGCTCGAAACGTTTACACACCCCGGGAAACCTTACTATATATGATGAACTGAATACCGTCTAATAGACCATCCAGCGCTAACAATTCCCACCTTTCTCACTCCGGTCATGGCTGCGCTAGTTCGAGCTAAGCGACGGCAAATGTTCCGAGAGCTGTTTCACATCATTGTCGAGATCTTGGGCTGCTGATGTTTTCGAGCATCGGTTGTCACCGCAGCTGGTCCTGATCAATTTCGTACATTCGCATCATTCTGCATAGTCGAGAATCCTATCAAACATAGCCAGTTGGAAGGTACGACGGCGCAAGCGGGTACAAGGTCACTGAGAAAGTTCGACTGCAAGAATGATAGTGTGAGAGAATCTGTTGTGGAGTCGCATGGGTGGATGAACGCGAATGTAGTGGACGCGGTCATTTGACCTTGCATCTTGGCGCCTGTGCAACGCGTTACGCGACTCGGACGCAGCCCTTCTCCAATCCACAACCTCTCCTCGCATTCTGACATCGCCAGGCGCGCATTCATGTTCGATTTTCTACGATTTACGTTAGCACCCTTGACGACGGAGTCTGATGTCGACAAGACTTCAGCAAGAATGGTTGTACTCGGGTCCAAAGCTCGCTTCTTCGTGCATTCCGGCGTGAAGCGGCCCTGAAATAGTGAGCGGTGTGAATGCAGATGAGAAATGTTCTCGCAGGAACGGTGTCTCCCCCCCATGCATATATAGACCGCATATATGCGGTGTCTACGGTATCCCAGCGACCCAAGCAGTCTGTCAAGATGCACGCGCTCGTCGGCCTCGCTGCGTTGCTCGCGTCCTCGAAGTACGCGTTTGCTGGGTACCTGCCAGACAAGATCTACGGTGTCAACATCGGTGGATGGTATGTTGTCGTCGTATAGCTGAGATTCTTCCTAGAAGCGCTGACCTGTGTGCAGGTTGGTACTGGAGCCGTGGATGCTGCCTGCAGGTATGCGCATCCTTCGTTACATAGACCGAGTCTCACATACGTCGTGTAGAGTGGGAAGGCATGGGCGGCCAGATCTGCGATGACTGTTCGCAATGTATCGGGTCTGAATGGTGGGCTTGCGTGCGACCGTTATAAAATTCTCCCGAGTGACCTTACACGTACAGGAACTATACGAAAACATACGGTCAAGCAACCGCTAACGTAGAGTTTACAAAACACTGGTCAGTGCAACCGCGAGATCCTGTGCGTCACGTCAATAACAATCCCTCCAGGTCTACCTGGTTCACCCAGGAGGATGTGGACACGCTCGTAGCGGACGGTATCAATACTGTCCGGATACCTGTGAGCTCTTTTCTGCTCCTGATATACCAGACATCTGACGATGGAGCGCATATAGCTCGGTTTCTGGATCGTGGAGCAGATCGTTAACAGGGAGACCGAATTTTACGCGGAGGGAGGTATCGTATACCTCGTACGTACTCATTTCACATGCTGCCTACAAGGGCGTTCATGATGATCAATAATCTCATTATTATTCTCAGCAATCAGGGCTCAAGATGCTCAGCGACGCTGGAATTCAGGTCATCCTCGATCACCACGCGTTGCCCGGAGTACAGACCAGCGACCAGTCATTTACCGGAAAGTACGTCCATACAGTCTTGACGTATCTGAGACGTGCCCTCAAGGCGTGTGATCTAGCTGTACGGACAATGTCCAGTTCTACGCGAGTCCGGTTAATTAAAGTGGAAGAGGCGGAATCTGACACGTTTCTTCCCTCAGACTGCCTACAACTACGAGCGTGCGCTAATTTGGACGGCGGTCATGACGACCCTTGCACATCTCGATCCGAACTTCAACACAGTCTTCGCCATCGAGGCGGTCAACGAGCCCATCATGGACGCAGACGAGACTCCCGGCTACGGCTATTGTGCGTAGTCCCTTCTCTTTTCCCCTCCTGCCCACCCATTGTCCGCTGACCACAACTTCATACAGTCCAGAAGAACTTTGTTGACACAGTGCGCGCGGTCGAACTCACATTGGGCATCACCGTGCCAGGCATGACGCTTGACACGTCGATCACGACGACCAACTTCACCGCAGCGCTCGGCCAGGTTGCGAGCGCGACGACGATCTTCAACACGAACGTCACCGAGGCGCTCGCCGCTGCGGCGCCGATCCTGCTCGAGCTCGCGATGCAGCTGTCCATCCCGGCCATCCTGGACACGAGCTTGGCATTAGGCATAACGTCGCGCAGCACGCTGTGGACGACGTGAGTGGGTCGGGTTGTGACGAAGAGCGATGAGTGCTGATTGATGTGATTGGGTGGTAGATTCATGGACGTCGACTGGCAGTACGACGACCCACCGAACCCTGCGGATGCTGCTATTGGACCGCAGGGCTATGACAATCACCTCTACTACAGCTTCGGTGTACGTTCAGGCTCATCTCATTCCATATGCGCCATATACTGATCTCCGCCGAACAGGGCGTCGCTGACGCGAATCCGACTGCCTACATGGAGAGCATCTGCAGTATGTCCTTGTCGTCCCATATCTGTGCAGTCCAACATGACTGAAAGTGTGCTAGACCTGGACAGAGTGCAGGCGGATGCCGTACAAGGCGACACACCGCTGTGGTTTGGAGAGTGGGGCCTTCCGACGCAGTTTGATGCAACGGATGCGTTCCTGTACATGTGGGCGGACGCGCAAAAGCGCGCATATACCAAGGGCGCAGGATGGATCGTGAGTGCTTTCCGACGATGCGCAGGCTGACGTCGCTGAGTCATGCACACGTAGTTCTGGAACTTCAAGGTTGAGCAGTCGGAGCTCGCGGGGAACCTGTCCCGGCAGTGGCGAGTGTCGTTTATTTACTTACATGTCAGCATATATTTTGTGGAGAGCTGATGATATGCGCGCAGGTCTTACATCGAGGGCGTGAAGCTCGGCTACCTGACGCGGAATCCCGCCGACTATCACAATGCTAGCGTGTGCGCGCCTTACATCGAGTCTTCCTGAGCGGGACACTCACACCGGGAATGAATTATTTCGATATTCTATGTAAACAAAATGGGACGGGACAATGACTACTGTACATGTGTAGATACTATCACCAGTCAATACCAATGTCTACAGTGTAGTTGAGTCACTTACGAACGCTGAGGACGCATTGATTGAATGCATCGGCGATGTTGAGTATGCTGCTGTTGTCGAGGACGCTAAAGGGGGCCTTCGGGCTGCCTGCCTTCTGCACAGTATCTGGAGGGAGGCCGGAGGACCCGACCGCGCTTACGATGCGCATGCCCTCTGCGAGGGTGGGAAGTTGGGACCTGCGGATCAGAGCAGTGTTGAGAAAGCGTTTCGTCTCACCGGACATGGTGGCTGGAGAAATGGCTTACGGGCATATATACACTCGACGATACCTTGGACGCAAGCCATAGTACGGAGCTTCACGCTACACATCAGCACCGCACAGGAATATCAAGGCAACTCATAACTACTTACGTCGCGATCGACTCCATCACCCGTGTCTCGCCCCGGTCTGCTTCGCCTGGCAGTATACCAGGGCGGAAGATGATTGTGTCATTATACCCGAGCTCGGCGAGCTTCTGTTCGGTGATGCCCTTGCTCCTGTATCAATGGAGCTCTCAGCGACTCTCAGACTTGGATTCAAACTGCTGACCTCCAGTAGGATTCCCAAGAGTTGGGATTTGCGCCGCCAACCTGTGGGTAGGATGGGTGAATTACTACTTCATCAGGAGTTGAGAGAAGGTAGGACGTACGGATACGTAGAGCAGGCGTTGGGGGAGCGATGAGTCGTCGGACTTGGCTGCGCGGGCGGCGTTGACGACGTATCTAGAATTAATGGCTCGTTAGCGTGCTGAATGCCGTTAAGAGAAGCTGGACTACGCACTCTCTGTCGATCTTGTCAAACGCAGCAGCACTGCCCGCTTTCTTACGCGTCGTTTTCATACTGCAAAGATAATCTCAACCTCCATACGCGTTCACCTCTGCAACGTGAGCACAAACGTGGTGAAGACCACGTCCCACTTCTTGCCCTTGAAGCCGGCTTCCTCGAGCTTCTCAAAATCAATGACCTTCTGCTCGAGCTTCTCCTTCCCCGTCACGATCTTCTCCGGAGACGTTACGTGCCGCCCATACTCGGACACACTGCAGGGCGTATGTAGCAGACGCTGGCCACTTTGTGGTTTGGATTGGCACTTAAGGCTAATCACACGCCACCAGTCTACCCTGCGAACATTCGAATCATCCGTGGGGCCGATGTCGACGTCCGAGTACCAGTCTCAAAGCTGTACAAAACTGCTAGCGGAGAGCTTGCAGATTACTTCGTCATCCCCGCAGGAACTGTACGTGTCTTGATTCATCTCGCTCCGATCCGATTAAAACAACTATTAACAAGCAAAATAGGATGTGATTTTTCCCATCGCCTCAATCAACATATTACCCTCAGTCTGGGGTCCAGACGGCGAGCAGTTTAGAGCTGAGCGGTGGATTGAAAAGGATGGGCTTCCCGAGGAGGTGCAGAATTTGTCGGGGGGATTCGTGCACACTTTCACGTTCATCTCGGGCCCGAGAGCTTGTCTGGGCATGCGATTCGGTACGCTTACTGGATTTTGCTCTCCTCGCGTTACTCCTTGCATTATTGACTTTTGCATCTGCCTACGGAAACAGCTATCTCGGAGATCAAGGTTCTGATCTCCCAGCTTCTGGTGACCTTTAGCTTCCACGAGCCCGTGAGAGGAGCGCCACAGATTACGATCGTATCACCAGCACAGATTATGGCGAGGGGAAAGGACGGCGTGCCCATTGCTGTGAGGTTGCTGGTGGACTAGGGAGGGATAGAAGTGACCTAGAAATTTTATTATGCAACAGCATTGCTGCCCCAGTTTGTGTCCAATTCTATGGGCTCTGTGAGCGGCGATCTACTGTACCGTACTTAAGCTTGCCGCCGGGGAGGTCTTCTCCGTCCAAGCGTGAGGGAATTGAACAAGATCACGTCCAAGCCTAGTCTCGTTCCCACGACGTTCCGTCGCTTGTGCTCTGCAGAGCTCTCTGTGCGACACCCCCGTGAGATTTTTTAGGAGTATTCAAGATCGGTGCTTTCCCGATCGTTGCCAGGGTTTCTCTGGAGGCGAGGACAGTCACTCTACTTACGTACTCTTCTCCACTCCCTCCCATGAGAACTTTTCAAGAACCATTCAAGATTTATTCACGATCCAACTATCAGAACATTTGTACTCAGCTGTGGCACAGGAGGAGGTGGAGGAGGTGGTGGTATATTTAGTCACAACCAGTACAATGTTGACCGGACACCTGTCAGCCAAGGTATAGAGGGGGGAGAGAGTGCACAAGAGGAGCTGTTTGAATGTCTGGGCTCGAGACTAGGGCAGGTCATGCAGAGAGCTCTGAAAGAACGTCTGTTTCGAGACTAGTCCAAGCCCCGACCGGATCTCTGACATTTTCGAACCTCATCTGTTTTTCCTTTCTTTTTCGCTCGCCTTGTCGCTAGCGGCTACATCGTCGCCACTAGCCGTTCGCCATGGCTGCAGCTGGTCCGCTCCCAGCAGCTGCCTTGCTCGTCACCTCCACTCGCTCTACCCAAACCTCTTTGGGACTTACTTGGCTGCGTCAGCATAAGCCTTTTCCGCCTCCTCCTGCACGGCTGGGTCGACTTCGGCCGACGGTTCTTCGAGCTCTACTTTGTCGGTGAGTTGCACTGATGCGCTGCGGGAGGGATTCAATCAGTTCGAATATGGATAAAGATGAGAAATGGAGACGGGAAAAGGAGAGGTGCGGGGCACGCACCCGAGAAGTGACTTGATGATCTTCAGGAGGAGCTCTCTGACGTTGTAGTTGGCCTATATAATCCGACGAAAGGGAGTAAAAAGGGCCGGGAAGAAAAAGTACCTGGTCAGCAAAGACGGCCTGGATAGCGAAGAGTGGAAACGGACCTTGGACGAGATCTCGATGTAAGGCAAGTTGAGCTTTTGAGCAAAATCAATGCTTTCCGGCTTCACTTCTCGGTTCTGAATGAAAAATAACTACGTTAGATATGTACTCGCAAAGCAGAGGGAGGGAAGCTCACCTTCACATCATCGACCTTGGTTCCGACGAGAATAACTGGCAGCGGTCTGCAAAACGCGAGCATAATTTGATCAGCTTCTCTTGCTTGAGCGACATGTGTGGCATATTAAAAGAAAAGTGACTTACTCCGACCCCTTCCTCCCGTTTGCCTTCTGCAGAGCCTCGTACCAAACCGACACCTTTTCGTATGACAGTTTTTTGGTCGTGTCGAAGAAGAGCAGAGCGGCGCTGGCTGTACGGAAGAAAGCATCTTCAGGCAGTCCTCCCTATTCCATTATGCTCTTAGCATGCAGAAAGACGCCGTCACAGAGGAGGTAAGTAGAGCTCACCTTGGCGTGAACGAGCGTGTCGTAAAGAGTGATGGTGACGGAGCCGGCAGAGGTGTAGATCTTGACCGGGATGATCTCAGTTTTGATCGCCGGTATCTTCTTCGTTGCGCTCTTGCCGCTGGTGAAGCGAGAGGCGAAGGTCGAGCGACCAGATCCGAATTCACCTGTTTGATTTGGGACATTAGCTGACATGGCTCGCTTTTGAGGAGGAGGAAAGGGAGCTGCCGGCGAGGACGACTTTGTACTCTTGAATAGACATCGATATCGTCTGTAGCTGGATGAGAAAGGGTTTGCGTAAATTTGGGTGGAAATGGTGGCGGAAGAGTGGAAATGATTTGAGTAGACGGAGGTTGGACGACGTGAATCGTGTAGTCAAGACCGCTGAGCCTGGATACTGTGATTAAAATGCAGGTACTACGTAGGTAATGTGATTCAAAGAAGCCCTGAACTCGCTGCCCGTGTTCCTCGTCCACACTTGAGTACACGTCGCAGACATTGTTCGAGCGACTGGATGTGCTGTTGTTGTACTTCGTTCAGTTCCTCGTCTCCCCACCGTTAGCCACCAACGACACTGTCTACTTTGTTCAATTCAGTCCGCCCGGCTACGAGAACCGAGAGGACAGCGAGCAACCCCGGTGGATAACGACTTCGATAGGTTCCACAAGACGAACGCAACTGCAACGCTCCTCGAACGAGACAAGGCAGTGAGAGCTCTCGATGATATGCGATACGCTGTTAGGGCTGACTGCGACTGTGTCTGGTAAAACCCTACTCAGCAACCTGTTATGCGAGATTGGTAAACATAGGGCAAGGTACGCACTGTTGGACACGTACGGTGTGCAACAGTAGTCTATTCCGGCACTTTCGTGCGGATTGACGGTGCATAGTACGGTCCTGGAGCCATGGATGCTGCCCGCAGGTATGCGCATCCTTCACTACACAGACTGAGTCTCACGTACGCCTTGTAGAGTGGGAAGGTATGGGCGGCCAGATCTGCGATGACTGTTCGCAATGTATCCGGTCTGAATGGTGGGCTTGCGTGCGACCGTTGTGTAACTCTTCCCAGTGACTTACACGTACACAGGAACTACACCAAAACATACGGTCGAGCAACTGCTAACGTGGAGTTTACAAAACACTGGTGAGTGCAACCGCGAGGTCCTGTGTGTCACGTCAATAACGATCCCTCCAGGTCTACCTGGTTCACCCAGGAGGATGTGGACACGCTCGTGGCTGATGGTATCAATACTGTCCGGATACCTGTGAGCTCTTTTCTGCTCCTGATATACCAGACATCTGACGATGGAGCGCATATAGCTCGGTTTCTGGATCG
>NW_024468587.1:114103-122710 GCF_001632365.1 Laetiporus sulphureus 93-53
AGGCGACACACCGCTGTGGTTTGGAGAGTGGGGCCTTCCGACGCAGTTTGATGCAACGGATGCGTTCCTGTACATGTGGGCGGACGCGCAAAAGCTCGCATATACCCAGGGCGCAGGATGGATCGTGATATGCACACGTAGTTCTGGAACTTCAAGGTTGAGCAGTCGGAGCTCGCGGGGAACCTGTCCCGGCAGTGGTGAGTATCGTTTATTTACTCACACGCCAGCATATATTCTGTGGAGAGCTGACTGTATGCGCGCAGGTCTTACATCGAGGGCGTCAAGCTCGGCTACTTGACGCAGAATCCTGCCGACTATCACAATGCCAGCGTATGCGCGCCTTACATCGAGTCTTCCTAAGCGGGACACTCACATCGGGAATGAATTATTTCGGTATTCTATATAAACAAAATGGGATGGGACAATGACTACTGTACATGTGTAGATACTATCACCAGTCAATACCCATGTCTACAGTGTAGTTGAATCACTTACGAATGCTGAGGACGCATCAATTGAAAGCATCGGCGATGTTGAGTATGCTGCTGTTGTCGAGGACGCTAAAGGGGGTCTTTGGACTGCCTGCCTTCTGCACAGTATCTGGAGGGAGGCCGGAGGACCCGACCGCGCCTACCACGCGCATGGCCTTTGCAAGAGTAGGAACCTGAAGATCAGAGCAGTGTTGAAGCGCTTCATCTCACCAGACATAATGGCTGGGGAAGTGGCTTACGGGCATGTATACACTCGACGATACCTTGGACGCGAGCCATAGTACGGAGCTTCATCCTAGATATCAGCGCCACGCAGGAATATCAAGGCAACTCATAACTACTTACGTCGCGATCGACTCCATCACCCGTGTCTCGCCCCGGTCCGCCTCGCCCAGTATACCAGGGCGGAAGATAATTGTGTCATTATAACCGAGCTCGGCGATCTTCTGTTCGGTGATGCCCTTGCTCCTGTATCAACGAAACTCTCAGCGACGCGTGCACCTCAGACTTGGGCTCAAACCGCTGACCTCCAGTAGAAGTCCCAAGAACTGGGGCTCGCGCCGCCAACCTGTGGGTAGGATGGGCGAATTACTACTTCATCAGGAGTTGAGAGAAGGGAGGACGTACGGATACGTAGAGCAGCCGTTGGGGATGCGACGGGTCGTCGGACTTGGCTGCGCGGGCGGCGTTGACGACATATCTAGAATTAATGGCTCGTAAACGTGCTGGCGCCGTTAGGAGAAGCTTGGAAACGCACTCTCTGTCGATCTTGTCAAACGCAGCAGCACTGCCCGCCTTCTTACGCGTCGTCCCCATACTGCAAAGATAATCTCAACATCCATCCGCGTTCACCTAAACTGCGACGTGAGCACAAACGTGATGAAGACCACGTCCCACTTCTTGTCCCTGAAGCCGGCTTCCTCGAGCTTCTCAAAATCAATGATCTTCTGGTCGAGCTTCTCCTTCCCCGTCACGATCTTCTCCGGAGACGTTATGTGCCGCCCATACTCGGACACACTGGCATACTGGGGTGACGCAAGCAGCTCCTGTAGCAGACGCTTGCCCGTCGCACCGGTCGCACCAAGGATTAGAGCATTGAGGCCTGCCAATGTCATGGTCGGCGTCGGTGAACGCCTCCTCTAAATCGGAATATGGTGGAAAACGCACCTGGCATGGAGTCTTTCTGCATGTCTGCGTTGGTGGCCGAGGTCGCTGATCAAGCGAGGTGGCCACCCTCTGATTTCACGTGCGGACGCGTCGCATTGCCATGTGGCGACATGCGGCGCTCTGAGTGTGCGCATTCAATTGCTCTAGTTGGCTATCCGTGTTCTGGTCAATGCTTGCAACTTGCAATTACTCCAGATTCCAGCTTCTGGAACCGGACATACTGTGGAAGTTCAGAGGGCCTAAATAGCGTCGTAGACAAGCAATAACTCAGCGTCGGCACTCCAGTCGGCGACAATGTCTGACTCGGAGTGGGCGGGCGGTGAGCGAGTGCACAACGGTAAACTGATGGCGACCAAAGTCAAACAAAACATCCGAAACGGACTAAAAACAACTAAACTAATTGCGGACTGCACCCGACGCGGGCGTTGACTACCGCGGTTACCAAAATGGGCATGTGGCCCTGCCGAAGGGCATGGCGGGACTGGATGCTCCAACACATACTCTCAGCATGGTGTAAGTAATAGCTGGGATGCCGATGATCAAGGTGTACCATAGGCAGCTAACGGCGGCCACGTTGCATCTTACGTGAATTATCCCGGAATGAAGAAGTTAGCGAGCCTTCCGTGCAGGTGGCCAGATGACCAGCTCCACTGGTCCGATAGAACCACAATGCAACAGCACAGGTCAAAATGCGGTCCCAAGCCGTCATATAGCCAGATGAAAAGGTCAGGTTTAAAAGAAGGTCAACCCGGCAAAGGCTCAGATCTAAAACTGGAGACACGTCAAGAGCTTGATGACGGTAAGACACATACTATAAGGCGATCAGGCTCCGTGATCGATTCAGTTAAGTGTGCGAGTGAACTGCATCAAAGAACGGTGAGAAGCCAGTACTCAGATAACCACTTATCATGATGTTCATTGCTCCCGCGCCACGGCCGTGACGATCCCTTTGCAGATTACGCGGGCTTCTACATAGTCTGTCTGAGTCACAAGGAGGGCAATGCACGCTGATATGCGCGCAGGATGTAATCGAGTGAAGCACGAACGTAATATGCGGGTATACCATACCATGAGCGGCCTTCACTCTGGCGGAGGGGTGAGCAGTGAAGGGCAGTAACGAGGCATTATATGACTGCAGCGACTCACAAGAAAAACAACCAGACCGTCACATCTCCTCATCATTAAAGTTGATATCCTCAACCGGGAAGTCCCCAACCGTAACCCTCTCCGGCCTAACGAACACTCCAAAATTCGGCTTACACGTGAAGTACCGCTCGCCTTGTACCCTACCACGCATCAACACATCAGCCCAAGCACCGTCGACGAGCGCAGCAAACACCACCACTCACGAGCCATCATTCTTCCCAATCGGCTCATCATACTCGATCCCCACCCACACGCCCGTCCGCGCAAACTTAGTCGGGCCCACGAAACGCACCGTCCCGCGCTTATGCAAGCCCTCCTCGTTCGACTCGACCTCGCAGCGCGCGCCGACGGGGATGTTGAGCTGCGACACGGGCACGGACGCGCTCGCCTCGTCCTCCTCCTTATCCTTGTCTGCGAAGCGCCCAATCTTGTGCCGCTGCTTGTATGCGAGGACCGTGTCTACAGAGCCCCAGTTAAGGTCAGCCACGATGTTGGGTGGGGCGAACGAGCAGAGGATGGGATGAGATGGGATAGGCCGAGACGCACCTTGCCGCTGCGCGTACTCGCTCTCGCTCAGCTCAAACTTCTGTACTTGCGAGACGTCGCTGAGCTGTCCCGTAAATGACGTAGACGGATTCGTATCCGTGATCTACACAATAAACGATGCCTGAACGTCCTTCGGCATGCAAGGCATAAGCATCACTCACCTTCAGAACCTGCCAATCCTTCAGCCCATAGAACCCCAACGGCCTATTCTCATCATCCAGCACGACGACCGGCTCCGCGTCACTCTCCACATTGAACACCGCAATCGCCTGGTTCTGCACCGGGATGCCCGTAATCAGCTCAAGCTTCTCCTGTAAACCCCAGTCAACGCCAACGTCAGCGTGTCAACAATGCTACGGTGAGATGAGGAACGCGCCTTGAGCTGCTGGACGGTGATGTGCAGGTCGAAGCGCCGCTCGGAGCGCGTGTCGGGCGAGACGACGAAGACGGTGACTGTGCTGGTCATGTTAATGGTAATGTCAACGTTTAACACCTGGTGCTGGGCGCGAGCGGCTCGCGGGAAGGTTCTGGGAAGATGGAGGTTGCACTCACATCGGCTTTGTCATGCGCATGGTCGTAAATGTGCCTGTAATTCAAGCAACTCTTTCAGAGCGAGAAGCGAAAGGACGGGTGGAGGAATGACTGGTAGGCAATGGCCGAGGGAGACGGGTGGTGCTAGATGAGGAACGCGCAACGCGTCTCGATCAGTGTTTCTCGAGCTCAAGCTCAAAGTGAGCTTGAGCTTGCACCACCATGAATCAATCATCCTTGCCACTACAGCTTACACGGGTATCACCTACAACACTCATATAACAAATAACGACTGATACACGCAGCATCATGCATTCTGCTTCCAAAACCGTTCCCTCCTCCCATCACCGGCCGCTCAGGGTATCATTCCCAGTCCGAAGTCCGGCTCCCAAATATTCAACACCCCATCGTAATGCCATTATACAGTCCATCATGATCCGACAAGTCCCCATCATACACCTCTGGCACGTCCCCGACGATGCACTGCGTGCTCGGGTTGTCCTGGCCAGGACACGCCGCCCACTCGCCCGAGTCCTCGATGTGCACCTCGCCCGACGGATGCACGAACCCGAGGAACATGCCCGGACAGATCGGGATCGGGTCCTCCTCATTGTTGATGTGCGTCACCACGACCGATGAGGCATCAACGTAATTCGCGAAGGCTTGGTTTCCCACCTGCAGATTTTCTCATTAACAACTTCGTAAGAACGTAATGGTGTGATAATTTACCCGAGGCAGCCCGTAGCCGTAGTATGCATAAGAGGCATCTGGGATGTGCAGTGGCAAATAGACCGAGTCGAGCAGCGATATTGCGGCTCCTGTGAAACGGTCAGCACAGCGGCTCGTCCTCGGAAGTATATAGGTGCGTACCGAGTGAATGACCAACAATCGTTATTTGATTTGTCCCATATGTCGACAGAGTCTTCTGCACGGCCGAGAGAATGTCCGTTGCGGTCCTGCAAGGCTAATCAAAATGTGATCCCTCCCGGTTGCATCTGTTGCACTTACTTGGCTTGTGCGTCTGCAAAGCCTTGATCGACCTCAATATCCGAACTCAGCCCGGGGAAAAGTGATGAGTCTGGGTTGACCAGCACGATGTCGCCATCTGTCACGAGAGGCAGGCTGCAGATACGATTCAGCATCGATGGAAGCCAGTACCAAGGGTGGGACGTACATCTCGTCGGGATCCGTGCCCTGGTGAGACACAATTACCGTATCCAGACTCGGGTCATACCCAACAAACCCTGGCCAACCATCAGTACATGCGCGACAGGCAGAACCCCCTCTCCACGTACAATACTGCGTGCTGTCGCCATCGCCTCCCGAAGCTACTGGCTCGAAGTCGGGGTTTGCCTCGCAGTTCGTCCCGCAGTCCCAAACCAACGTCTGCGACGCATTGCAGTAGCCCGTGCTCGCGTACCAAGTATACGGTGTGAACGCCGTGATCTGCGCCTGCGTGAGGGCGGTGATGGACTGCCTCGCCTTCAAGCCGGGCCTGGCCTGTACGGCAGACAGAGCGGCGAGGAGAGCGGCGCCAAGGACGAGAGAGAACATCGCAGCTGTGAGCTCAGAGGCGTCGGCCGCCGGGTGTCCTATGTTAGGGCGGGCAGAAACGCAAGAACGTAGCTAGCTCGACTTAAGTATGAGCCTGTCTGGGTGGCCCCATAATCGGATGCCTGCAGAACCGGCGATGTACGACGTGGACGGGAAAGGGAGGACAGGCCATATGGATCGAAGCCGCACTAGCCCCAGCGGGGCAGCGAAGGCAACACGAGTTGTCATGTGCTCGGTGTCACCAAAGACAGGCTTCGCCACTTCTGCCAAAGTGACCATGAGCGATGGCGTTCTGGTTGTCGATTGGTTGCGCGCCAATTGGCCGCCGTTGATCTTCGCTGTTCCCCGCGCCGTGGGCATTAACAGATATAGTCCTAACGTCAGCGGCCGCTCTGCTGATTATCGCACGCACACTGGTGCCGTCGAGACATCAGCTTAGCATCACGGCGGGAACTACAGGGCATTGGCACACACGTAGGCTGCCGAGGCATGTCCGCGTGGGCTGGTCCTCGCCATATGGAGAGATACGCAACGTTCGTCGCTGGGCTCGTCCCGTATTTGCGCACGTGCGGAGGTGCAATGAGAAATCCAGGTACCTTCGGGCGAGGTTCCGAGCAGGAGCGCCGCTGATGTCTTCTGCTAGGCGAGCGTCAAGAGTGGTCTGTTCAGGATCCCACAATCCACAATCTCTTTCCAAAGACCCGTTCTATTACGGTTTCTCGAAAACCAAAGTCCCATGCCCCGGAGCGGTTGGTCATAGGCAATACGGTATTGTCTTCGCTACGCGAGTCATTTGTATGTTCATAATGCGGAGCTAGAGCATGTGCCCTGCGCAGACGCTCTTGTACATGCCGTTAGCATCACCGTCAGTGACAGCAATTCAGTTACACACCAGAGTATATCCGTCCCGATTGGAAACTCCCACGTCTACTGAATTCCGTAACGGATGATGACATGATATCACCGCTATGTAGGGGCTGGAGCACCGTTAGAGATCATCTGTCTTGGGATACTACTGCCAATACTGCGCAGCAGATATTCGCTTCTCTGCATGTCTGCGATGGGATGCCCCGGTGAGCGAAGGCGACGAGGTCACGCAGAGCGACTCGACCTTTCGTTGAGGTATGCATTCTCGCACACTAAGCGCAGTGCAACACAAGCGGTGAGTTCAGTTTTGCCTGTGCGCCACGAGTCCATAGCGCGTTGTATGCGCGTGTGTACGCGTCTCGACGCGTCCATTTCGATTTGACACGTCCTGCGTGGCCTGGAACGTATCATAACGAGAAATCCACACCTTGTGGCCACGAAAGTCTCATCAACGGTCATCAGGAGATTGCGGCGGAACGTGAGCATTGCGCCCTATTGTCGATCACATCGCAGAACAAACACCCAGGTTTCTAGTAATAGTAGTCGTTTCAGTGTCGCATTGTGGAGGAGGCAAGTGACGCACTCACGATCACATTATGCACATGAGCAGGGACGACAGTTGTTAGCAATGGAGGGGTGGCCGGGGGGGGGTCAATAAAGCCAGTGAAAAGGACTGACTCTACCGTACGCGACCATGGATCCGTGTCATGCCGATGCCACCACCGTCCGTCCCTGCCAGGGACTGGTTCCGTTTCATGCTACGCACGTGCAGAAGCTGCGCCTAGTGAGTTAGCCAAGCGATATTTTGCTCCCTCGAACTGGGACTGCGTTCCTGAACGTCTATATAGCAACTCAAGCAAACGTCGCTTCCAGCCTTTTCGCCAACCTGGCGGCGAGCCGTATGGTCTTCCAGCGCATTAGCGCGTCGAGATAGCATATCCATGCTCTACAGCAGATAAAGGCATTCGGTCTCAGAGTCTGTCTGGAAATGAGCGTTCGGCGAGATGCATCGTAAACCCGACCGAAATGATCTCTCACCAATGACGTCTGGGCTAGGACATGTCTCGGGGTTACTGCGTCTGTAACTCGTCGCAATACCACATGCCCATAGTGAATGGACGACTTTCGGATCTTTCATCAGACCATTGGAAGCAATGCACGTCGGACCACCTCCTCTGTCATGCCGGCCTGGAAGGTTGGAAGCAGAGGAGCTTGACCACCTCCTGCGTTTCACGGGCTTGTCATTCCCACGCACGCAGACCGCACGGTTCCGCCCCGTCTTGCACGTTCTTCAGCGAGCGGTCTCGTCGACATCCCAAGAGACAAGTGAGAGCTACGGGCAAGATCGTCCAGCGTCTGAGACCAGCGGCTATGGGAATGCATCATGTGCACTGGCTGCCGCGTCGATCAAAATCAAACCTGATCGGGATTGGCCTTACCTCTCTGCCACCGACGCACGCGCTCTTCTGCTATCTGCCACAACATCGCACGTCCCTACCTCCTCATGATCTACAGTCGTTGGTTTCTTTGTTCTACACCCGCAGATCAGCCAGCATGCCAGCTCTCGGCACTGCCTGTCTACCGCCACCACCAGTGCTCTTTGCTCGGCGCGAATATAAAAATGTCATGGCCTAATCGCTCTCTTGTTGTTCTCCAGTCTCCCCTGGATTGATTCGCTCCAGTGCTTGCACGCGCGTTAGCTATGGTGCCTTCCTTCGCCCTCGGCGTTGCCCTGCTAGCTGCGCTAGCTGCAGCCGTCCCCGCGCCGCATCTCCAGGTGAGATCGTCCAGCAGAACGATCACCGCGCTCTCCTCCACTGCGACCGCTGCGTTCAGTCCGTACACGTACTACGCCAGCGCGGGCTACTGCTCCGCGTCCGAGACGAGCAACTGGAGCTGTGGGGCGAACTGCGATGCGAACCCGACTTTCAAGCCCGTCGCGTCGGGAGGCGACGGGGACTCCGTCCAGTACTGTGAGTGCTTGGGCCTGTGCTGTGGATGCGTTCGGTAGTGTCTGATGGATCTTAGGGTATGTTGGATACGACCCGACCCTCGATACGGTGATCGTTTCGCATCAGGGAACTGATCCCGACGAGATGTGAGCAGTGCTGCTTTTGTTCGTCGCGGAGGTGATATCTCATCCTGATTTCGCAGCCTTCCGTTGGTCACGGACGGGGACATTATCATGATAAACCCGGACACGACGCTCTTCCCTGGCCTCAGCTCGAGTATCGAAGTGCACCAGGGCTTCGCGGACGAGCAAGCAAAGTGCGCGATCCCATCCTATCATTTACATCGGGTTCTG
>NW_024468587.1:124050-125476 GCF_001632365.1 Laetiporus sulphureus 93-53
GCATCGAACGTACTGTAGCGCACGTTGTTTACGTGTCTGGATGGCTCGTGTTCAGATGATGCAAACGGACAGGTCAGGGGTTGACTGACTGGAATGCGTCGTGGTCACCCCACACGATCCGCTGCTCCCAGAAGCTGCTCGGGTCGTAGCCCAGCTCTAGCATCTTTGTGCGGGCCTGCTCCGCCCGCGTCTCCTGGGCTTCAGTGTGCAGGAACTCGGCAGGGGGATCTGGGGAGGCAGGGCCTTGCGTGCCGGGCGGTAGGTGGAATGGCGAGGACGGGTCACGGAAGGCATCTTGTAGGGACTACTGGAGGGGTAGTGTGTGCCGTCAGTATTGTGTACGTGAGAGAGTGATCGAGAATCTCTGTCTGGCATGTCAAGGCTAGTGACCGTCCAGATGGAAGCGCCCACTTCGCGTCATATGCAGGCGCCCATCATCTCACCTGCCCTGTCTCACTCGCTTGCGCTCATCCCCCGCCTGTGTCCACCATGCGTACCTGTCCCGACGCGCACTCTCTGTTCCCCTGCAAGCCGTCCAATCCGCGCGCCACCTGTCCACTCTCCGACGCGTTGCGCCCACTGTCCAAGACGCGCACATGCCATGGCTGCCAGATATATCTCGGCGAGATACGACCGTGCAGTATCGTGGAGACATGGCCCTTTCAAGAGTACAGGGGTGTAGCACAGGCTACAGGGGCACGTCGAATGCTGCAGCTCATTCGCAAAGCCTGGTAAGCCGCTTTTGTTTCAGTCACACTGAACTGTATTCCATTCCCTTCCAGCTACTTTCGACATTCCCTCATCATCCTCCCCTTCTCCTCCAACACCTCGATAACATCCCTGTGCCATGCGACCCTTATCCGCCATCGAATCCCTCCATCGCCGACGATCCGCTCGCCCTCCTCTCCCATTGTCATCCCTTTACATTCATCTCCTGCCATCCAACTCGCCCTCGCCCGTACCAGCCCGCTCTCCTTGATGCAAACAGAAGGTCTTGCCTCACAAACAACCCGACCGTCTCATCGACGGTACTTCACCAGCCCTCCGCGCTGAATGCGTCAATGCCGAACGATTGAGCGCACCACCTCGTACCGAAACCAGACCGCGCGTCGGGGCCATGCCGCTGCGATAGAAGACGAAGACCGTGTCTTACGTTCACCGCTCATGCAAACGGACCGCGCCGTGGACCGTGAGTTGACGCGACACACAGGGAGTGCCGGAAAACGTTTGCGACGGTGAGTAACGCACCCTCCTAACCACTTGCTGCCCGATCCTTCATGGTACCGTGTCGACTAGGGCCATCTCTGCGCACAATCTTCTTGATCACGTCGGGGATGCTGTCGACCTCGTTAGATGTGTGGATGACCAGAGCGTACCGAGACGCAGGTGAGATGTTGACTACGTGGATACTACAAATGACGAGGCG
>NW_024468587.1:125576-127489 GCF_001632365.1 Laetiporus sulphureus 93-53
ATGCCATGGCTGCCAGATATATCTCGGCGAGATACGACCGTGCAGTATCGTGGAGACATGGCCCTTTCAAGAGTACAGAGGTGTAGCACAGGCTACAGGGGCACATCGAATGCTGCAGCTCATTCGCAAAGCCTGGTAAGCCCGCTTATGTTTCAGTCACACTGAACTGTATTCCATTCCCTTCCAGCTACTTTCGACATTCCCTCGTCATCCTCCCCTTCTCCTCCAACACCTCGATAACATCCCTGCACCCTGCGACCCTTATCCGCCATCGAATCCCTCCATCGCTGACGATCCGCTCGCCCGACTCTCCCATTACTATCCCTTTCCATCCAACTCGCCCTCACCCGTACTATCCGGCGCATATCATTCAATCCCGCTCTCCTCGTTGCAATCGGAAGATCACGCCTCACGAATGACCCGACCGTCTCATCGACGGTACTTGACTGACCTCTCCGCGCTGAGTGCGTCAATGCCGAATCATCGAACGCGCCGCCTCGTACCGAAACCAGACCGCGCGTCGGGGCCACGCCGCTGCGATAGAAGACGAAGACGTGCCTTGCGCTCACCGCTGATGCAAACGGACCGCGGCGTGGACCGTGATTTGACGCGATGCACAGCAGATGCTGGGAAACGGTTGACACGGTGAGCATTGCACTTCCCTACACACCTGCTACTAGATTCTTCGCGCGTACATGTCGACTAGGGCGGTCTCTACGCTCAATCGCCCTGTTCGCGTTGAGAATGCTGTCGACCTCGTTAGATGTGTGGATGACCAGAGCGTACCGAGACGCAGGCGAGATGTTGACTACGCGGATACTACAAATGACGAGGCGCACGACGAGAGACGGCCAAGACCGATTGCAACCGTCATTCGCGCTCACCCGCATCGCACTCGGGCTGGACATGCCCTCGTGCGCTCGTCGCCGTCCTGCTGTCCGTGGCTTTGGACTGCGAAGCAAGGCATGGGCACTGATCACGACTGTGACCGTCGCGCTGACAATCCTACAGACAGCATGATCAAACAAGTGCGCAAGAGAAACGGGGGGATGGCCTACCGCATGCCAAAGCCATCATTTCACGCAGTCTCCTTCGCCAGAACACGCGCAGGACTGGCGCTTTCACGACAGGGCTTGAGGCTGTGAGCGTCGCATCCCGCCATCCATTGTCGTCGTCCCATAGGCATCCTGTATCCAGCGTGCCACTATCCAGCGACCGGTCGGAGATCACACCTGACGTCTCAGAAATACCCGCATCCGATGCTGTCTGATGCAACTGGGCTATTCCGGCGCACTTCAAGCGATATTCGAGCAACAGAAGCTGCGACGGTTGACTCGCAGGCCGCAGAGGCCGACCATGACCTGCCGCAGACGGTAGACCGACCTAGGAGAGCATCTCGCGTTTCGCGTGTGGTATAGAGGTCCGAGCTGGGTTTTGATGACCGCGTTCCCTGACATTCACTTGAGGTTGCTGTAGGCCACCATGTCAACTGCCGTGCAAGATCTGGAATTAGTCCAAACAACTTACCTTGTTCGTTAAAGCCCCGCATCCAGCGCAACATCTTCGATATCGACCGTGAGCTTGATCCATCGGAAGGCGCCGCTTGACATGGGTAGTGAGTGACAATCCGACGGTCCGATCTCAAATGAACGTGCTCACGTTTTTTTTGACCGCAGCACAGGCTTGAGCCTACCAACATGGAGGAAGGTGGTCTGAACGCGAAGTTCGTCGTTTCCTGCGCCTTGGCCATTGTTGGGCGAAAAGCGAACGGAGGATGAGAGCCCAAGGCGACATGCGATGAGAGACGAAAGTGAGAATGCGTACCACGAAAGTGGCGCCTCGGACGCACCTTGACGCGCACGCGCGACTTTGCCAACAAACGGCAGCAGTTAACGCGCCTTGGATGCGTTCGA
>NW_024468588.1:0-1460 GCF_001632365.1 Laetiporus sulphureus 93-53
GGTCCAGAGAACTTGGAAGCAGTTCGCACCATGCGAAAGTTCTGGTACACGTTCAACCCTCTGCCCTTTGTCGCCTCAGGTAGCTTTGTAGTGAACTGTGTACAGATACCCTACAGGTCGTAAGACGGGCTGTATAGAGCTCTCTCTGCCCCTGCCAGTTTCTCATCTCACACAATCTTTGCGGTCCCCGAACATAGATACATTCACACGGCTGGGCGCACATGCTCTCATGCTCGCTTTTACACCCTGCGCCGCCGTTCCTTCCTCTACCTCCCTACCTGCATCCCCACCGACACCCCTCATCTCCTCCTCCTCCTTCACCACCCTCTCCACCTCCTCGCTCGCATCCGCCCCCATAATGCCCAGCGCCTCCCTCAACGCACGCACATTATCCAGCAGACTCGCGAGCGTCCCACGATACCGACTACAAAACAGCCGCGTGAACGCCTCGGGGACGCCCGCGAGGAGCATCACGGCCGCGACGGACGCGGCGAGGAGGTGCGACGGGGTGTGTGCGGGCGAGAGCGTGGGCGTCCCGTACGAATACGGGAGAGCGCTGCACGAGGAGGAGAGCTCTTGGAGGTGCTGCGTCGTGAGGACGCGCCAGGGGTGGGAGACCGAGGGTGGTTCTACGAGACGCAATCAGCACGTTATCGCGCGATACCGCTCGACCGAAGACACTCGCCTGTTTCCCGGAAGCGGTCCCAGAGCCTGTCCAGCATGTCCTCCCGATCCTCCCACACGTCCGCGCCGCTCATCCAGCGCCGAATCGCCCGCGCACAGTGTACGACCATGCACGTCTGCAGCGCGAGCTGCAGTAGCGTCGGGTCAAGCGGGTGCACCCGGCGCCGGTCCTCCGTCTCCCTCTTATACGCGCCCGCACCCGCACCAGCCAGGTCCTCCACCTTGAGCATCAGCTGTCCCTTGCGCCGGACCTCGACAAGGCGGAGGCCCGTAACGCGCTCGCGCATCTGGTCGAGCACGAGCGCCATGCGCGCGCCCGCGATATCGTGCACGCGCTCCGCCGCGTCCTGGAGGAGGATGGCGTAGGTCGCCATGTCGAGCGGGCACGGGTAGTCGTCGGGCTTGTATGCGCTCGAGGGCGAGGCGAGCGCGAGGGTTTTGGTGCGTGCGAGGGGAGGGAGGAAGCCGGGGACGGTGCGGCAGGCGTCGGCGAGCTGCGTGGCGGTCTGGAGGATCTGCGCGTTGAGCGCGGTGAGCATGTGTATTGCGTCTGTGGGCGTGAAGGAGGGGGGCGCGCGGACGGTGGCGGTCACGGGGGCGGGGAAGAAAACCGGAGGTGGGGAAGTGGAGACAGAAGGTGCCGGTGGTGGCGGTGCAGAGGGCGCTGCAGGTGGGGATGGGGCAGGCGGTGGGTCGGATTGCGGCTGAGAGGCCATATCAGTATCACTTTCAATAGACACGTACCGCGCTTTGTCCTCTGGCCTGCTCATGCCCAA
>NW_024468588.1:4305-5818 GCF_001632365.1 Laetiporus sulphureus 93-53
AGGTGAGTGCCACGGGATGGTCGGGTCGGACACGACTTGCAAGAGCGGGCAGTATCCGCGTGCGCTCGAGGACACCCGCACGGGGTGTAAGATGAAGACGGTCAGTAGGTGAGCGTGGAGTGAGAGCGGTGGTGTGCACGTACCGGTATGTAGTGAAGGCCGATGAGGCGTGATGGGCGGGATGACGTGCCGGTCCTGAAATCGAGTCGCCGGGACAACGTGTGGACCGTGCAACTGCGAGGGCGGGAAGGCGGCGGACTGTGCACGGCGATTTCAGACGGTCAGTTTTGGTGTGGAGCTCGGCGCAGTGGGCATGCATACCGTGTCGGAGTCCAGCGTTTGACCGGGCTTTGGAGAGTGGGAGGGGGTGAACAAGGGAGTTGGTTAGAGAAGCGAGAAGGTGGAGGAGAGGAGGTGGGGGAGAGAGACGGTGGGAACGAGTGATGCTCGCTCTGACCGGCCTATATATCTCACAGCTTCGGACGTCCATGCCTAGACCTGTGACTCATCAGACACCCGAGCATCTGAAGGGAAATGAAGAACCGACGGCGTGCAGGTCAGCGGGCTCTGTCATCAAATTTCAGTTCGGAAGCACGGAGCATGCGTTGTGCCCCAGAATGCCTGTACGTAAATGTATATCGGACACGGTGATAGCATTGATGAACTTTGCTTTTGTGCGCATTTACAATCAGTATGGGGACCTGAACGTGACTGACCCCATGTTCGTCGGCCATATCTGTACCTGCTCATCATATCCAATGGCGAGGACGTCCCTCTCCCATGATGCAGAATGTGGGCGATGTCCGCGCGTCAAGAACGGCAACATGCACGCATCTCGAACCCACTCAAAGCCCGTCGATTTTGCTGCGAAATGAGCTGATGGAACATTCGATGTCTCGTTCTGACACCGCCACCTTCCCGAAGCTCAACCACATGCACACTGCACCCGAGACCACGCTTATCGCTATTCGCCGTGTTCAACAGATCGCGTAGTCTTCAAGACGGTCCATCATCTGAAGGCCCTAGACGCCACGGGCATATGGTGCTCTCGGAGGCTGCGAGCAAGCCTACGAGATTGGAAACATCTGTACTCACCAGAAATACCAGAACGGGCACAGTTCGTGTAAGGAAGACTTCCGCGTGGTCTCAGGTACAGCCATGAGGACGGAGATGTTCAGGTGACGGCACTTCGGGTGACTCGACGTGAGATGCTCATAACATGACTCTGAAAGCAACGCTTTGTTCGGATGATGGAGTGAAGCGTGATGGGAAGGTTTGTTCGTTGACTCGGGATGTGAACCGCCCCCTCTCTGACCGTCGGCACGATGGGCCTATCAAACACTATCAGACGCCGCGCAAAGAAAGCTACAGCGTACCGAGCGGCTTGCTCTCAACTTCAGTGGGTTCTGGTGAGCACGCTATTGCTTGAAGATTATCATTCCCTCGCAGAATCAGCGGGCGGCTCCGAATTTGTAGAGGAGAACAATGGGCGGACAAAGTTTGAGAAGGCCAT
>NW_024468588.1:9873-12065 GCF_001632365.1 Laetiporus sulphureus 93-53
CAAGAGACGTGAGTGACGCGTGCGGGGCGGCACGCACGACGTACCGGGCCAATACACAGCAGAGACGAACGACTCGCACATCGTGCGCGATTCCGCCCGACTCGACGTGCCCTTGCACGGGCCAGTCCTCAATGCACCGGCGGGCGACGACATTGTGTCTGCGTGAGGTGAGTCTGAGCGGACGGCTGGGTTGAGAGAGGAGAGGCTCACGAGGGAGTGGATCGGGCAGGTGAGTGCCACGGGATGGTCGGGTCGGACATGACTTGCAAGAGCGGGCAGTATCCGCGTGCGCTCGAGGACACCCGCACGGGGTGTAAGATGAGGATGGTCAGTAGGTGAGCGTGGAGTGAGAGCGGTGGTGTGCACGTACCGGTAAGTAGCGAAGGCCGATGAGGCGCGATGGGCGGGATGACGTGCCGGTCCTGAAATCGAGTCGCCGGGACAACGTGCGGACCGTGCAACTGCGAGGGCGGGAAGGCGGCGGACTGTACACGGCAATTTGAGACGGTCAGTTTTGGTGTGGAGCTCGGCGCAGTGGGCATGCATACCGTGTCGGAGTCCAGCGTTTGACCGGGCTTTGGAGAGTGGGAGGGGTGAACAAGGGGGTTGCTTAGAGAAGCGAGAAGGTGGAGGAGAGGAGGTGGGGGGGGATATGGTGGGAACGAGTGATGCTCGCTCTGACCGGCCTATATATCCCACAGCTTCGGACGTCCATGCCTAGACCTGTGACTCATCAGACACTCGAGCATCTGAAGGGAGATGAAGAACCGACGGCGTGCAGGTCAGCGGGCTCTGTCATCAAATTTCAGTTCAGAAGCACGGAGCATGCGTTGTGCCCCAGAATGCCTGTACGTAAACGTATATCGGACACAGTGATAGCACTGATGAACTTTGCTTTTGTGCGCGTTTACAATCAGTATGGGGACCTGAACGCGACCGACCCCACATTCGTTGGCCATATCTGTACCTGCTCGTCGTATCCAATGGCGAGGTCGTCCCTCTCCCATGATGCAGAATGTGGGCGATGTCCGCGCGTCAAGAACGGCAACACGCACGCATCTCGAACCCACTCAAAGCCCGTCGATTCTGCTGCGAAATGAGCTGATGGAACATTCGGTGTCTTGTTCTGACACCGCCACCTTCCCGAAGCTCAACCACATGCACACTGCGCCCGAGACCACGCTTATCGCTATCCCCGTGTTCAACGGATCGCGTAGTCTTCAAGACGGTCCATCGTCTGAAGGCCCTGGACGCCATGGGCGTATGGTGCTCTCGGAGGCTGCGAGCAAGCCTACGAGATTGGAAGCATCTGTACTCACCAGAAATACCAGAACGGGCACAGTTCATGTAAGGGAGACTTCCGCGTGGTCTCAGATACAGCCATGAGGACGGAGATGTTCAGGTGACGGCGCTTCGGGTAACTCGACACGAGATGCTCATAACATGACTCTGAAAGCAACGCTTCGTTCGGATGATGGATGTCGGACTTTGGAGCTAGATGCGAAGCGTGATGGGAAGGTTTGTTTGTTGACTCGAAATGTGAACCGCCCCCTCTCCGACCGTCGGCACGATGGGCCTATCAAACACTATCAGACGCCGCGCAAAGAAAGCTACAGTGTACCGAGCAGCTTGCTCTCAACTTCAGTGGGTTCTGGTGAGCGCGCTATTGCTTGAAGATGATCATTCCCTCGCAGAATCAGCGGGCGGCTCCGAATTTGTAGAGGAGAACAATGGGCGGACAAAGTTTGAGAAGGCCATGATGGCCAGAAGCTGACCTCTGCTTCTCGGAAGAGTCAGTACCCCATTGACCGTGTGGTCACGGTTCGATGATTTGAGAGAAGTCGGTATCTGTTGCATTGGAAGCATGCCTGCTTGCAGGAAGAATCACGATGCAGGACACAATTTGATAATTAATTGATGAAGAGCCATCCTAGGCCCGGTCATCAAGTGCGAAGGCACCCACGAGATTGCCTTCTCGGGACCAGACTCTCCATCCCAACCAGTCGGGTCGATGAATCGCGCATGCAATTCGCTGATCTTACCTGCTTATCACACGGAAATGTTCACGTTGGAACTCCGCAGCGGCAACAGGAATGTGTGTTGTCGGGGTCCGAGTCTGATGATTCGGTCCAGAACTTGGAAGCAGTTCGCACCATGCGAAAGTTCTGGTACACGTTCAACCCTCTGCCCTT
>NW_024468588.1:13566-15625 GCF_001632365.1 Laetiporus sulphureus 93-53
GCGGTGGGTCGGATTGCGGCTGAGAGGCCATATCAGTATCACTTTCAATAGACACGTACCGCGCTTTGTCCTCTGGCCTGCTCATGCCCAAGCGATTCATGTTGATCTCCACCCGCATCTTCTTCAACCTCTCCCTCAGATCCCTTGTCCTTTCGCGTTCCTTTGCGCGGCCGAGCCGCACCTTTCTGAGCATGCGGCGCGTCTCGGCGAGCTCGTCGTTCAGGTCGCCCGCCTCGACGGTCATCTCGTGCAGCCGGCGCATGCACGCGTGGAGCGCCTCGGTGAGCGCGTCGATGTCTGCGCGGGAGAGGGCGAGGGCGTGCTTGGCCGAGTCGGTCCATTTGGTGAGGATGGCGACGGAGGAGTCTTTGCGCGCGAGGTCGCGGTGGACGACGGCGAGCTCTTTCTTGGCGGATGCGAGCTTGGCGGTGAGGGCTGGGGAGTTGACGCGATGAGTGGACGTTGGGGTGTGGCGTCGCGAGTGGGTTGGGGGGTGGTGCGGTGAGTGTGTGGGCGTACTGTGGTTGGTCTCGGTGCCGCTCAATTCAGAGTCAGAGTCGGGAGGTGCCTCGGTCATGATCGAGTCCTCGTCGCCGCCGGCCTTCTCGTTTGGCGTACGCGTTGTCGTGCCTGACGCTCCAGCCGAACATGCGTTAGATTCCGCAATAGATACCTCAGTGGCAATAGGCGTAGCATCGCGCTCTCCTTGGGTGGATGAGATCGCGGCCGAATCTAATGCAATGAGCTCCGATTCAGACGAACTATCGAACAGACCGTCCTCCGACATCGTTCGGACGGACAGGTCTTTGAGAGCGCGCGTTGACGTCGGCATGGATGCGGGCATTGTGACTGGACGCTCGTGATACGGTCGACGAGAGAGCGCTATGACGACACAGCGTGGATCTTTATCGTCCGCTGGGGAGTCCTTGTGTGGCGCAAAGGGTCGACGGTGAGCGCGCAGCCCCAGGCGTTTGAGATCGACGAGCAACGCGAGTGAGCGATAGCCTAGAGTCAAGAGCGAGCGATACTGAGATGAGTGATGTAGATCGACCCCAGCAAGCGCTCAGTGGCCACCGGAGACCGTTTTGGCGGCAACAAACGCTCGTCCTTCGCCTCTGCTCGTCTACGCTGGCCACGTCTCTCGTCCACCGCCTCCTCCGTCTCCCGCATTCACAGCCCACACCGCGGTCCAATGCACCAGCCCGCCTCCATCGCGCAAGCCTCGCCTACCCGCTGCAACACACGCATCTCACGGCCGCAGCCCAGGACTGCCCAGTGGGAAGGGTCGCTTATGGAGATGTCGATGAGCACGAGGGCTGCGCGACAATGTACGTATCTTGTCCTCTGTGCCTCTGCCTGCCGTGCGCTCCCGTTGTCCCCGCTCTTCGTTCTTCATACGCCGCGCTTGAACGCCTGGCGACGTCCCGGTCTCGATGGCAGATCCGACATCGACCGCGAACGCGTGCTGGGTCGACTCAACCATGCAACGCAGGTACGCATCTCTTCGTTCACTGCGCGCCCTGGCTGTCGAGCGACGTCCGCGTACCCAATGCCGTTCTCCCTGCTCTGACCATGTCGCCATCAGCTTCGCGCGCCCGGATGCAACCCACACGCTCTTCCAACGATGAGCGCTGTTCGTTCGACCGCATCGACAACAGCATCCATTGCCGCGTTGCCGAGACGCCGCCGTCGTTCGGCCCTATCCATGCCTTCTGAACGTACATCGCCGCTCGCCGACCGTCGCGCGCTCAGACGCGCGTTCTTCCCCAGCCGACGAGCGGCAATACCTCCACGATATGCGCGTCATCGATGGGTCGCGGCGCAAATGCCCAGCGCGTGCGTGCAACGCTGAGATAGTGGGATCAGGAGCGGGGGTCAGGATTCGCATTGGGCGGAAATGATACACCCGCGCGCGGTTCGCGCGTTTCACGGTGAGTCTGTATGTAATTGATCATCGCGCTGGCATGCGAACGCAGCCATCGCTCGCAGCTCACGCTCATCTCATCACGCGCCGCGAGCGTTCTGCTCTGCTGTTGGCGAGAGCGACCGCGCTCGCGTG
>NW_024468588.1:20190-22069 GCF_001632365.1 Laetiporus sulphureus 93-53
GGGTTGGGGGGTGGTGCGGTGAGTGTGTGGGCGTGCTGTGGCTGGTCTCGGTGCCGCTCCATTCAGACTCGGAGTCGGGAGGTGCCTCAGTCATGATCGAATCCTCGTCGCCGCTGGCCTTCTCGTTCGCCACAGGAGTTGTCGTCGCAGGACGTGCGTCAGCTTCCGCAAAGGCGATAGGCGTAGCATCGCGCTCTCCGTGGGTGGATGAGATCGCAGCCGAGTCCAACGCGATGAGCTCTGATTCGGACGAACTATCGAACAGACCGTCCTCCGACATTGTTCGGACGGACAGGTCTTTGAGAGCGCGCGTTGACGTCGGCATGGATGCGGGCATTGTGGCTGGACGCGTTCCTGTAAGGTCGACGAGAGAGCGCTATGACGACACCAGCGTGGGCCACAGGGGAGTCCTTGTGTGGCGCAAAGGGTCGAGGGTGAGCGAGCAGCCCCAGGCGTTTGAGATCGACGAGCAACGCGAGTGAGCGATAGCCTAGAGTCAAGAGCGAGCGATACTGAGATGAGTGATGGAGATCGAGGCAAGATAAGGGGCAAGATCGTGAAGGTCAGCGCGAGAGCGCTCAGTGGCTACATGTGGCGGCAACAAACGCTCGTCATCGGCCTCTGCTTGTCTACGCTGGCCACGTCTCTCGTCCACCGCCTTCCTCCATCTCCCGCATTCACAGCGCACACAGCGGCCCAATGCACCAGCATGCCTCCATCGCGCAAGCATCGCCTACCCGCTGCAACACGCGCATCGCACGGCCGCAGCGCCAGGACTGTCGAGTGGGGAAGGGAAGCTTTGGGAGATGTCGATGAGCACGAGGGCTGCGCCACAATGTACGTCTCTTGCCCATTCGTGCCTCTGCCTGCCGTGCGCTCCCGTTGTCTCCGCTCTCCGTTCTTCATACGCCGCGCTCGAACGCGTCGCGACGTCCCAGTCTCGATGGCAGATCTGACATCGATCGCGACCGCGTGCTGGGTCGACTCAGCCGTGCAATCCAGGTGCGCATCTTCCGTTCACTGCGCGCCCTGGCTACATGTCGAGCGACGTCCGCGTACCCCAATGCCCGCTCTCCCTGCTCTGACCGTGTCGCCGTCAGCTTCGCGCACCCGCCCACTCGCTCCTCCACATGACGACCGGAGCTCGTTCGCACTCCGAGTCGACCGCATCGACAACATCATCCATTGCTGCGTCGCAGACACGCCGCCGTCGTTCGGCCCTATCCATGCCTTCTGAATGTACATCGCCGCTCGCCGACCGTCGTGCGCTCAGACGCGCGTTCTCCTCCAGCCGACGAGCTACAGTACCACCACGATCTGCGCGCCATCGATGGGTCGCGGCGCAAATGCCCAGCGCGTGCGCGCAATGCTTACATGAACGCGTGCAAGGGTCGGGTTGGGCCCAAACGAGACCACCCGCGCGCGGTTCGCGGGTTTCACGGTGAGTCTGTATGTAATTGATTATCGCGCTTATGCGCGAACGCAGCCATCGCTCGCAGCGTACGCTCATCTCGTCACGCGCTGCGAGCGTTCCGCTTCGCTGTTGGCGAGAACGACCGCGCTCGCGTGGTACGCCGTCCGTTCCGACAGGCGTCGGCTGCCGATCTCACGCAGCGCGTTGTTCCAGCCTCACAATAGCAGGTATGTGGTTCAAGCTTTCCATTCAACCATTTCTCCCCTACCCTTCCTCTCAAATGTTCCATTCCACCATTCCTCTCCTACTCCTCCTTCCCGCAATATATTTCTACTCTAACAAAGCCGAGATGACCGTGAGCACGAGACCAGTGCACGGTGTGCATTTTTTTCACGTACATGCGTTGCTGAGCATCTGACGGTCCGACTGAAAGATAGACGTTAGTGGGCTGTGTGCGCGTGCGAC
>NW_024468588.1:22759-25451 GCF_001632365.1 Laetiporus sulphureus 93-53
CTGGGTTGAGAGAGGAGAGGCTCACGAGGGAGTGGATCGGGCAGGTGAGTGCCACGGGATGGTCGGGTCGGACACGACTTGCAAGAGCGGGCAGTATCCGCGTGCGCTCGAGGACACCCGCACGGGGTGTAAGATGAGGATGGTCAGTAGGTGAGCGTGGAGTGAGAGCGGTGGTGTGCACATACCGGTAAGTAGCGAAGGCCGATGAGGCGCGATGGGCGGGATGACGGGCCGGTCCTGAAATCGAGTCGCCGGGACAACGTGCGGACCGTGCAACTGCGAGGGCGGGAAGGCGGCGGACTGTGCACGGCGATTTGAGACGGTCAGTTTTGGTGTGGAGCTCGGCGCAGTGGGCGTGCATACCATGTCGGAGTCCAGCGTTTGACCGGGCTTTGGAGAGTGGGAGGGGGTGAACAAGGGGGTTGGTTAGAGAAGCGAGAAGGTGGAGGAGAGGAGGTGGGGGGGAGGGACGGTGGGAACGAGTGATGCTCACTCTGAACGGCCTATATATCCCACAGCTTCGGACGTCCATGCCTAGACCTGTGACTCATCAGACTCCCGAGCATCTGAAGGGAAATGAAGAACCGACGGCGTGCAGGTCAGCGGCTCTGTCATCAAATTTCAGTTCGGAAGCACGGAGCATTATTGTGCCCCAGAATGCCTGTACGTAAACGTATATCGGACACGGTGATAGCACCGATGAACGTTGCTTTTGTGCACGTTTACAATCGGTATGGGGACCTGAATGCGACTGACCCCATGTTCGTTGGCCATATCTGTACCTGCTCGTCGTATCCAATGGCGAGGACGTCCCTCTCCCATGATGCAGAATGTGGGCGATGTCCGCGCGTCAAGAACGGCAACACGCACGCATCTCGAACCCACTCATAGCCCGTCGATTTTGCTGCGAAATGAGCTGATGGAACATTCGGTGTCTCGTTCTGACACCGCCACCTTCCCGAAGCTCAACCACATGCACACTGCGCCCGAGACCACGCTTATCGCTATTCGCCGTGTTCAACGGATCGCGTAGTCTTCAAGACAGTCCATTGTCTGAAGGCCCTGGACGCCACGGGCGTATGGTGCTCTCGGAGGCTGCAAGCAAGCCTACAAGATTGGAAACATCTGTACTCACCAGAAATACCAGAACGGGCACAGTTCATGTAAGGAAGACTTCTGCGTGGTCTCAGGTACAGCCATGAGGACGGAGATGTTCAGGTGACGGCACTTCGGGTGACTCGACGCAAGATGCTCATAACATGACTCTGAAAGCAATGCTTCGTTCGGATGATGGATGACGGACTTTGGAGCTAGATGCGAAGCGTGATGAGAAGGTTTGTTCGTTGACTCGGGATGTGAACCACCCCCTCTCCGACCGTCGACACGATGGGCCTATCAAACACTATCAGACGCCGCGCAAAGAAAGCTACAGCCTACTGAGTGGCTTGCTCTCAACTTCAGTGGGTTCTGGTGCGCGCGCTATTGCTTGAAGATTATCATTCCCTCACAGGATCAGTGGGCGGCTCCGAATTTGTAGAGGAGAACAATGGGCGGACAAAGTTTGAGAAGGCCATAATGGCCAGAACCTGACCTCTGCTTCTTGGAAGAGTCAGTACCCCATTGACCGTGTGGTCACGGTTCGATGATTTGAGAGAAGTCGGTATCTGTTGCATTGGAAGCATGCCTGCTTGCAGGAAGAATCATGACGTGGGACACAATTTGATAATCGATTAATGAAGAGCCATCCTAGGCCCGGTCATCAAGTGCAAAGGCACCCACGAGATTGCCTTCTCATGCATCCCAACCAGTCGGGTCGATGAATTGCGCATGCAATTCGCTGATCTTACCTGCTTGTCACACGGGAAGGTTCACGTTGGAACTCCGCAGCGGCAAGCGGAATGCGTGTTGTCGGGGTCCGAGTCTGATGATTCGGTCCAGAGAACTTGGAAGCAGTTCACACCATGCGAAAGTTCTGGTGCAGGTTCAACCCTCTGCCCTTTGTCGCCTCAGGCAGCTTTGTAGTGAACTGTATACAGATACCCTACAGGTCGTAAGACGGGCTGTATAGAGCTCTCTCTGCCCCTGCCTGTCTCCCATCTCAGACAATCTTTGCGGTCCCCGAACATAGATACATTCACACGGCTGGGCGCACATGCTCTCATGCTCGCTCTTACACCCTGCACCTTCGCGCTGTCCTCCCTACCTGCATCCCCACCGACACCCCTCATCTCCACCACCTCCTCCTTCACCACCTCCACCTCCTCACTCGCACTCGCACCCATAACGCCGAGCGCCTCCCTCAACCCACGCGCATTGTCCAGCAGACTCGCGAGCGTACCGCGATACCGACTGCAAAACAGCCGCGTGAACGCCTCGGGGACGCCCGCGAGGAGCATCACGGCCGCGACGGACGCGGCGAGGAGGTGCGACGGGGTGTGTGCGGGCGAGAGCGTGGGCGTCCCGTACGAATAGGGCAGAGCGCTGCACGAGGAGGAGAGCTCCTGGAGGTGCTGCGTCGTGAGGACGTGCCAGGGGTGGGAGACCGAGGGTGGTTCTACGAGACGCAATCAGCACGTTATCGCGCGATACCGCTCGACCGAAGACACTCGCCTGTTTCCCGGAAGCGGTCCCAGAGCCTGTCCAGCATGTCCTCCCGATCCTCCCACACGTCCGCGCCGCTCATCCAGCGCCG
>NW_024468588.1:27362-28334 GCF_001632365.1 Laetiporus sulphureus 93-53
CGCCTCCATCGCGCAAGCCTCGCCTACCCGCTGCAACACACGCATCGCACGGCTGCAGCCCCAGGACTGCCCAGTGGGGATGGGAACTTTGGGAGATGTTGATGAGCACGAGGGCTGCGCGACAAGGTACGTATCCTGCCCTCTGTGCCGTTGCCTGCCGTGCGCTCCCGTTGCCTCCGCTCTCCGTTCTTCATACGCCGCGCTCGAACGCGTCGCGACGTCCTAGTCTCGATGGCAGATCCGACATCGATCGCGATCGCGTGCTGGGTCGACTCAGCCATCCAATGCAGGTACGCATCTCTTCGTTCACTGCGCGCCCTGGCTGTCGAGCGACGTCCGCGTACCCCAATGCCGCTCTCCTTGTTCTGACCGCGCCGCCGTCAGCTTCGCGCACCCGGGTGCAACTCATTCGCTCTTCCATACGACAACCGGAGCTCATTCGCACTCCGAGTCGACCGCATCGACAACTTCATCCATTGCCGCGTCGCAGACACGCTGCCGTCGTTCGGCCCTATCCATACCTTCTGAACATACATCGCCGCTCGCCGACCGTCGTGCGCTCAGACGCACGTTCTTCTCCAGCCGACGAGCGACAATACCTCCACTATACGCGCGCCATCAATGGGTCGCGGCGCAATCGCCCAGCGCGTGCGCGCAATGCTTACATGAACGCGTACAAGGGTCGGGTTGGGCCCAAACGAGACCACCCGCGCACGGTTCGCGGGTTTACCGGTGAGTCTGTTTGTAATTGATGATCACGCTTGCATGCGAACGCAGCCATCGCTCGCAGCTCACGCTCATCTCATCACGCGCCGCGAGCGTTCTGCTCTGCTGTTAGCGAGAGCGACCGCGCTCGCGTGGTACGCCGTCCGTTCCGACGTGCGTCCGCTGCCGATCTCACGCAGCGCGTTGTTTCGGCCTCACAATAGTAGGTATGTGGTTCAAACTTTTCATTCAACCATTCCTCCCCTA
>NW_024468588.1:31494-32830 GCF_001632365.1 Laetiporus sulphureus 93-53
CGCGTGAACGCCTCGGGGACGCCCGCGAGGAGCATCACGGCCGCGACGGACGCGGCGAGGAGGTGCGACGGGGTGTGTGCGGGCGAGAGCGTGGGCGTGCCGTACGAATAGGGCAGAGCGCTGCACGAGGAGGAGAGCTCTTGGAGGTGCTGCGTCGTGAGGACGTGCCACGGGTGGGAGACCGAGGGTGGTTCTACGAGACGCAATCAGCACGTTATCGCGCGATACCGCTCGACCGAAGACACTCGCCTGTTTCCCGGAAGCGGTCCCAGAGCCTGTCGAGCATGTCCTCCCGATCCTCCCACACGTCCGCGCCGCTCATCCAGCGCCGAATCGCCCGCGCACAGTGTACGACCATGCACGTCTGCAGCGCGAGCTGCAGTAGCGTCGGGTCAAGCGGGTGCACCCGGCGCACGTCCTCGCTCTCCCTCTTATACGCGCCCGCACCCGCACCAGCCAGGTCCTCCACCTTGAGCGTCAGCTGTCCCTTCCGCCGGACCTCGACGAGGCGGAGGCCCGTGACGCGCTCGCGCATCTGGTCGAGCACGAGCGCCATGCGCTCCCCGGCGATATCGTGCACGCGCTCCGCCGCGTCCTGGAGGAGGATGGCGTAGGTGGCCATGTCGAGCGGGCACGGGTAGTCGTCGGGCTTGTATGCGCATGAGGGCGAGGCGAGCGCGAGCGTGCCCGTGCGTGCGATGGGTGGTAGGAAGCCTGGGACGGTGCGGCAGGCCTCGGCGAGCTGCGAGGCTGTCTGGAGGATCTGCGCGTTGAGCGCGGTGAGCATGTGTATTGCGTCTGTGGGCGTCAGGGATGGGGGCGCTGCGGGTGCGGTCACGGAGGCGGGGAAGGAGACTGGTGGTCGGGATGTGGAGGAAGGCTCCGGCGGTGGTGCAGAGGGCACTGCAGGTGGGGATGGGGCAGGCGGTGGGTCGGATTGCGGCTGAGAGGCCATATCAGTATCAGTTTCGGTAGACACGTACCGTGCTTTCTCCTCCGGCCTGCTCATGCCCAACCGATTCATGTTAATCTCCACCCGCATCTTCTTCAGCCTCCCCCTCAGATCCCTTGTCCTTTCGCGTTCCTTTGCGCGGCCAAGCTGTACCTTTCTGAGCATGCGGCGCGTCTCGGCGAGCTCGTCGTTCAGGTCGCCCGCCTCGACGGTCATCTCGTGCAGCCGGCGCATGCACGCGTGGAGCGCCTCGGTGAGCGCGTCGATGTCTGCGCGGGAGAGGGCGAGGGCGTGCTTGGCCGAGTCGGACCATTTGGTGAGGATGGCGACGGAGGAGTCTTTGCGCGCGAGGTCGCGGTGGACGACGGCGAGCGCTTTCTTGGC
>NW_024468588.1:35845-37213 GCF_001632365.1 Laetiporus sulphureus 93-53
CATGCCTAGACCTGTGACTCATCAGACACCCGAGCATCTGAAGGGAAATGAAGAACCGACGGCGTGCAGGTCAGCGGGCTCTGTCATCAAATTTCGGTTCGGAAGCACGGAGCATGCGTTGTGCCCCAGAATGCCTGTACGTAAACGTATATCGGACACGGTGATAGCACCAATGAACGTTGCTTTTGTACGCGTTGACAATCAGTATGGGGACCTGAACGTGACTGACCCCATGTTCATTGGCCATATCTGTACCTGCTCGTCGTATCCAATGGCGAGGACGTCCCTCTCCCATGTTGCAGAATGTGGGCGATGTCCGCGTGTCAAGAATGGCAACACACACGCATCTCGAACCCACTCAAAGCCCGCTATTTTGCTGCGAAATGATCTGATGGAACATTCGGTGTCTTGTTCTGACACCGCCACCTTCCCGAAGCTCAACCACATGCACACTGCGCCCGAGACCACACTTATCGCTATCCGCCGTGTTCAACGGATCGCGTAGTCTTCAAGACGGTCCATCGTCTGAAGGCCCTGGACGCCACGGGCGTATGGTGCTCTTGGAGGCTGCGAGCAAGCCTACGAGATTGGAAACATCTGTACTCACCAGAAATACCAGAGCGGGCACAGTTCGTGTAAGGAAGACTTCCGCGTGGTCTCAGGTACAGCCATGAGGACGGAGATGTTCAGGTGACGGCGCTTCGGGTGACTCGACATGAGATGCTCATAACATGACTCTGAAAGCAACGCTTCGTTCGGATGATGGAGCGAAGCATGATGGGAAGGTTTGTTTGTTGACTCGGGATGTGAACTGCCCCCTCTCCGAACGTCAGCACGATGGGCCTATCAAACACTATCAGATGCCGTGCAAAGAAAGCTACAGCGTACCGAGCGGCTTGCTCTCAACTTCAGTGGGTTCTGGTGCATGCGCTATTGCTTGAAGATTATCATTCCCTCGCAGAATCAGCGGGCGGCTCCGAATTTGTAGAGGAGAACAATGGGCGGACAAAGTTTGAGAAGGCCATAATGGCCAGAACCTGACCTCTGCTTCTCGGAAGAGTCGGTACCCTGTTGACCGTGTGGTCACAGTTTGATGACTTGAGAGTGCTCGCAGGAAATGTTCCGGTGTATTGGTCCTAAACAAATCATAGCTCAACCTATGCAGACAGACTCGGATGCACGGAAAGTTTCAACTGGATGGAGTGATGTAAATAATGTCGAGTGCTGTATCTGTTGCATTGAAAGCATGCCTGCATGCAGGAAGAATCACGATGCGGGACGGAATTTGATAATCGATTAATGAAAAGCCATCCTAGGCTCGGTCATCAAGTGCGAAGGCACCCACGAGATTGCGTTCTCACGACCAGA
>NW_024468588.1:39578-60822 GCF_001632365.1 Laetiporus sulphureus 93-53
TGGATGAGATCGCAGCAGAATGTAACGCAACGAGCTCCGATTCGGACGAACTGTCGAACAGACCGTCCTCCGACATCGTTCGGACGGACAGGTCTTTGAGAGCGCGCGTGGATGCGGGCATTGTGGCTGGATGCGTTCAGGTCGACGAGAGAGCGCTATGACGACACCAGCGTGGGCCACTGGGGAGTCCTTGTGTGGCGCAAAGGTGAGCGAGCGAGCAGCCCCAGGGCGTTTGAGATCGATGAGCAACGCGAGCAAGCGACTGAGCGATAGCTTAGAGTCAAGAGCGAGCGACGCTTGAGATGCCCGATGCCGATTCGCAGACTGGATGGTAGATCGATGCAAGATAAGGGCGTTACCCCAACGAGATCGTGAGGGTTAACGCGATAGCGCTCCGTTCACTTGAGTGGCCACCGGACTGCGCAGAGACGGTGATAGCTGATGGAACTCGACAGGTTGAGACAGACCGAGCAAGACGCAAGCACAATCCAAACTGCGAGGATGTGGTCGACCGCACCTTCTGGCCACCGAGTCGGATGGTTGCGCTGTGCTTAAATATCTAGAGAAATAACCGACTTCGGCGGCAGCCACGCCAGCGTGTGGCGTGGCAGCGACGCGTCTGTGGCACGACACGTGACGTTTGGCCACTCACAGGCCATGTAAGTGTGGTCACCGTCGAACAAGGATCTCACACATTCCGGATAATACAAGGCGATGAAGACAACTCGTTTTTGCAACGAAAACATGACATCAATATCGAAGTACAGACCATCCGCTGTGTATATTAGCCTCGACGCTTAGGTTAGGTTTGTTTTCAAATTGCCACTGGACCTGCAACACCGACATGTATGCAATCTGCAAGAGTGCTGCAGCAGAATGGATATCAAGATCGAGCACTCAGAGAATGTAACGCAAGACGATCGCGCCTCACCCTACACCCTGCCCCTTCCCTGTGCTCGCTACCCCTTCCTAGTCCCATCTCCCAGCTCTTTCCACCACTCCTTCTCTTTCGTTTTGCCCCCATCCAGCTTTGTAGCCTCCAATATCTTTCTCCTTTTCCGCACGACCACCGACAGGCCCGAGCTGATGCCTTTCCGCCCACCGCCGGGGAACTCGGTAGCATTCGTCCTGTGTTTCTCTTTCGGCTTGTTTTTCTGTTTTGAGGAAGGCGATGTCGGAGAAGACTGAGGAGGTTCCTTCGCCTTTGCCCCTTGCGAGAGTTTACTGGATGTCGACGCTTTGCTCCGCGTGTCGTCGGTCATTGACTCCCGCTCATCATCTCCCTTCTCATCGTCCTCCGCCTCGACGTCCGCCCGCGCGCGCTTCTTCCCTTTAGCACCCGTCGATGGCTTATGACTATGGCCCTTCTCCCACTCACGCCGATGCAGCCGGTAAACAGCCATCGTTGCCCGCGCATCGATGACCTGAGAAGACGGACGGTATATCAGTCGACGCCAAAGCAGACGGAGAGAGTCACGCACACTTGAATGTTCACCCTCCTGGATCACCACGCCGAGCTCCTGGCGGACGAGGTGCCTCAGCGCGATGCGGCGCGAGCGCGTGAGATTGTGCCTGAATGCGTAGATCTGCGTGTCGCGTGTGTACGGGCGGGGATGTGAGAGGAGCAGGGCCTGCGGGTCGACGGGACGATTAGAAAGGTTCATAAAGTAGCACGCGAACGCACCTTGAGGTCATTATGCACAGCATGCCCGACGAGTATCCGGTCCTCGAGCAGATCCGCCACCTCCTTCTGAGCCTCTTCGAACGATTTGGCTGCCAGCCAAGTCAAATCACCACCCACCACTCCTCAGCACGACTAGTCAGCAGACGCACCATTGACCATGTCGCGCGGACGGATACCAGAGAACTGTGTGCGATAGTCGACGACACGCTCCTTCGGGCGGACGAACACGTCGAGGAGGACGACGCCGTGGAAGTTGACGAGCGAGACGCGCGCGAGGGCAGACTCGGCGCCTTCGAGCCCGACGCCGACCATCTCGCAGTCGAGCGAGAGGTACTTGCCTGGTCTGTGATCGGGGCCTGAGTACGGATCGGGCGGGGGTAGGAAGACTGTGCTCACACTCACTGCGTGTGGGAGGCTGGCACGGCGAGCGTGCCGGCGATCATGGCGCGTAGCGAGGATAGGGGCTCGCTGGTGCGCGTGTTGAGTGTGCTGAGGTCGTTCGGGGGTATCGTCATGGGTGGAGACCGAAGTGAGGGTGCAGAGGGGGAGGAGCCCCGAGGAAAGGTGTCGCCGGCGGAGAATGCGGTGGGTGAGGAACGAACACTATCACTTTCTAGCTTCCTCCGCTTCCTACTTCGGACATCCGCCAATGAAGAGGACTTATTCGCTTCTCCTGGTGTTTTTGAAGGGACAGAAGGCAGTTTCTGTGAGTAGTTAGCGCACGCGAGCATGTTGGAATGGACAGGGCTTGCCGTACCTTCTGAAGAGCAAGCCAGTTAGACGACGGCCGCTGTGCATGTACCTTCAAGCCTTGTCTTGCTTTTGCAACCGACTTCGGTGCCGCGGCAGAGGACATGGTGCAAGAAAAGAAACGAGAACGAGGAAGACAAACAACTCGCAGCCACAACCGTGCGCCCATCGCGCTAGCGCTTCGCCTCCGCCCTCCTCTTTCGGCTCACTAGTGTTCTCAACGTTCGCCGCAATGAACTTACAGACGATCAACGAGCTCGTCGCCGGCAGCATCGGCGGCGCCGCGCAGGTGCTCGTCGGACAACCGCTCGACACCATCAAAACCCGCGCGCAGATCGCTCCCAGTCAGTTCATCTCCCCTCATTGTTCCCGCTCGTAATATTGTCTGACAAGCCGTGCCTCATGCGTCACGTACAAACTCCCCCCGCACGACCGCGGCCGCGTGCTCTAGAGGGGATGTTTGTCAGTGCGATTGTGCTGTTGGGGATGCAGGACGCGTTGAATGAGTGTGTCTGGAATCCAGAAAGGCCCGATGGACATCCTTATGCAGACGATACGCAAGGAAGGGTTCTTTGCATTGTACAAAGGTAAGTACAGATTACTTCGTCACTGTATACCGACCTTGCCTTCCGCACCCACTCCACTGGACCAACTCACAAGCCACCATCCTCCACTTCTCTCTTCGCTCCTTCGCGTCGGGCTCTCTAAATCGCTCCCTGATGCGATGACGAGAATATAACATGTACTCGCAGGCATGGCCAGCCCACTACTCGGCATCGCCGGCGTAAACTCCCTCCTCTTCGCCGCCTACGGCACCTCCAAACGCATCCTCTCCCCCTTCCCACAACTCTCCCTCCAACAAATCGCCGCAGCAGGCGCGATGGCCGGCGCCGCAAACGCCATATTAGCCAGTCCAGGTAAGCACGCGTGTACTTTGACTTGCGCCGCGCGATCGCTCGTAACATGATGGCGTGCACCGATGCGCGTTGCGATCTACAGTGGAGATGTTCAAGATCCGCATGCAAGGTCAGTATGGCGGTGTGGGGGATAAGCGGCTCAGAGACGTCGCGAGGGAGATGTGGGCGCAGTGGGGGTTCCGGAAAGGAGTGATGCGCGGGTATTGGATCACGGTGGCACGGGAGATACCAGCGTATGCGGGGTGCGTTCCCATCTCGTTGCCTCTCTTATTTCTCTGCCATTGTCGACCATGACGTTGGAGAGATCAACAGTGAGACGAGATTAACTGACGAAGTTGTGGCGACGACGTGGTTGTTGCAGGTTCTATTCCGGTAGGTCTTGGCACTGAGGCAGCCGTATTGATGTGACACTGCTCGCACCGCGCAGCGTTTGAGTTCTCGAGACGGAAGTTTGCAGATCGCTACGGTGGCCCAACAAAGGTCCCGGTATGGGCATTGCTCGTGAGCGGGGCAGGCGGCGGGGTGCGTGCAGCCGAATGCATCATCCCGTCTTCCAACCTCACAAATACATCTGACCTCAGATTGCCTACTGGCTTGCATGTTATCCGCTAGGTGAGGACATCCTCCTCGTAAAGCATCCATCCGTAACCCAATGCAATTCACATCCCTCTAGACGTGGTGAAATCGCGCGTTCAACTACGCGACACGCCGCCGACGGGGACGCCCGTGCAGTACATCGCGCGTGAGCTGCTGGCAGTCGTGCACGAGGGCGGATGGTCAGTGCACAATCTTCTCATCTAGCTCTCGACGACCTCTCATCGCATTTTCCAGGACGGGATTGTTCAGAGGGTTATCTCCGTCGTGTGAGTGGATGCTCGTCTTCGACTTCTCTCCGAATGGTCGATGACAGCTTCTCCCTTTGCCCACTAGTGTTGAGGAGGTGAGTCATCTGTGGTGATCACCAGAGTCATAGCGGTGACGCTGAAGGACGTGTCCAGCATCCCGGCCGCTGCGAGCACATTCGCGGCGTATGAGATT
Source organism: Laetiporus sulphureus 93-53 (assembly GCF_001632365.1). Classification (NCBI taxonomy): domain Eukaryota; kingdom Fungi; phylum Basidiomycota; class Agaricomycetes; order Polyporales; family Laetiporaceae; genus Laetiporus; species Laetiporus sulphureus. The sequence goes on from NW_024468588.1 coordinate 43,968, forward strand.
ACAAGAGGTACGTATTCCCCGCCGATCACACCGCCATCCGCTCTTCGGCTGTGTGGGCGCCACGATAACCGCACGCTGACCTCACTCACGAACTGCTTTCGCGCAGAATGGTTGAGGGAGGCTACAGGCGTTTAACGTTTGGTTGTCGTGCTCGACGGACGCGTGAAACGTGTAGGGGGCGGCTATGAGGATATCTCGGCATCTGTGGAGTGAAAATGCTAGGTTGGCTTTGGTTTTTCTCTCCCTTGTGTCGATGATCCGCGGGTGATTATGCCAGGTTTTATTTCAAATCTGTGCACCCATAGGCAACGACTCATCACCTAGCGCCATCGGCGATGATTTACAAGCTCGGCGGTGGACCATCAAAACTACTCATGTCTAGTGCTGCGGACTCGAGTAAGACGCTGCGTGCTCGTTACGTTTTATCAAGAATGCTCCCTCGCTGCGCCTTTCTCAGGTTATTCGTTTGAAGGTTTGTTTTGACCGTTGTAGCGCCGTTCGCATCTGTCTTTGCCCGCTATTTTGGTGATTCGAGGAGCGCTCCGGGAACGATGAAGACAAATTCTTGACTCCGGCTCGGCGGCCTGTCTTGCTCTGCTCACGTTTGTTTTCTCTCCATCTGGGAGGTGACTTGTTCTCGCAACCGTGCTGGGAGCTTCCTGCCTCCTGTTGATGGGTTCGTCCGCGCCGTGGCTAGATTTGTTGAATTCGCTCCTGGCTCTTCTCGTCTCGCGGGCTGTTCATCCCACCCGAGGCATGCTGGCTCGAGGTACGCACAGTGAGTGGTTCGAAGGGAGTAAGGGTGAAAAGAGGGTGACGTACTCAGCCATCTTCTTGCGGACTCGCCCGCCTTACTAGGAATGTCCATGAGGAGCGCGCTGGAAGACGTCGAAGTCGGACTTCTTTCATCCTTCGTCTGCTCCCAAGGCATTCTCGATGGGCAGATATCCCAACTGTCGTGATGGCATGAATTGTTCCTGTCATGTTTCTATGAAATTCCTCGGTATACCAGGTTTAGCAGATTTACTGGGTTGTGTCGTGCAGTTGCTCCGATATAGGCCTGTCAAGATGGCGGACAATGGCCTTTCTGATTCATAACAGACTGCTGGCTTTTCCTGATGACTCTTTGCTCTCGAAGCTGGAAGGCCGATTACTCTGTCAGTGTATTTCATCACACGGAACTCTTGGATGAGAAAGGTCAGCAGGGTCTTGTTCATCACAATGGTTCTGCGCATGTGCTGGCGTGGGTACGTCGGCCGCCTCGTTGACCTCGACTATATATCAACGCTGTTCCGTGAATTGAACCGTTGAATTGCCTAGCGTTAAGACCGCACTAGAACGAACTCCATGCATGCATCTGTCTCGAGACAGATGCATGCATGGAGTGCCGGAGCTCCGGCACACGGATTTACTTCTCTTACCTCATAACTCGGAACATACGGGTCCGATTCATCACCACATCGTTAGAGGGCTGTGCGACGAACACCATCATCCGAGTCGCATTGTGGTCATCCATGTTCCTGCTTGGTCTCTGTTCCGGCACCTTCCAGATTGCTCGTTCCTTTGCCGAGGACATAATCCGAGCTGGAAGGCATTTCAACCGGGAACAGGCTAGGGTCTTCAAGATCGCTGCTGAGGAAAGTATCTGCTCTATTATAACCGCAAGTGCAGACTGTTTTGAATGCCTCGCTCGAGTTGTATTTCGTCACCTCGACGTCATGTGCCTCTTCGTGCCGAGGTTGGCGTGATCGCCGTCTTCTTCTTCTGAATTGGAACCACCTTCGATGAAAGAAGTGCATCACGAACGATAAGAACCGCATGCGTATGCTGATGATAACTTGGCCACTACACGCCACACGTCCAGCCTGGCATGATATTCAAATATGTACAAGCATCGATTCTGCATTGAATAGCAGCGCTTGCAATGCAATATAATATTCGGTGCGTCTCCCCGGTTCCAATTGTTTCGTGGCCATGCGTATCTGACAGATGTTCTTGTCGATCACGCTTTGATTAAAAAACTAATCAGTTTGATGGATTTCGGCCTCTTCGTTCGGCTGTTGCTTACCCCTCCCCGGCTTGTCGTGACAGGTCGGAGCGCGTGCTGATGACAGTGCGATGGCGCGGATGGAAATTGGGTACGCAGTCTCGTACTCGGCTCTTGACTACTCTCACACAGCCACCTCAGGAAAAGATGAGGTCTGGACAATTGACCAGCTGGCTCGGGCACGTTGCACCGTTCTCAACACTTGCCTTTGCTCTCATCTTCGATCTGTCCGCAGTGCAGTGCTTGTGCTGAGAGAGAAGCCCACTGCTGGCATGTTCATGATTATTTGGATTCTTACATTGACAGTCTCCGCTCAAGCCTTTTGTCCATCAGTGCCGCGTCCCTCCCGGCATCAACACGACTCGGCGACTCGCTGGGGCTGGATGGATGCAATTTCTCGTACTCTGACTCGCATCTGTGGTTCTCGCCTTCTTGTTCATGAATCATCTTCTCGCGCTCAGCATTTTCACCGCAGAAGACGCGCAAAGCCTCTAAAGGCAAATTCTCCCGGTTTTGTATCAGAGCGCCAGCGATCCGACACCACTCCTAGCTGTGCCTCATCTGTTGCAAGTGGATCCTACTACCTGCAAATGCACCCGTGGCTCACTCTTACACACGGGCGAGTCATTGTGGTTTTCGAGAGTGAACAAGGGGGGTGAGCCTTGGTCGATGCGCTTCACACGCGGCACGATGAGGGTTTGTCTCAATCTATCATCTTCTTATTACACCCTTGATGCAACATTTTCTCTCCCAGCTCACACAGTCCTATGATCAGAACAGATTGCTCAAGGTGCGTGGATGATGTGAGTACGTTTCACATATAGAAACGCCCAGCGCGCTAATCAAAGCTCTCAGTCAGCGAATGATGCAGGAACCTGACCATCCGTCCAATCTGGGCATCGCGCAGGGCACATTGAGCAGGATATGGCATCGGCCGCACTCTGTCTGCATTGTCTGTTCCCATCGCGCACGTCCAGCAGAGGAAGGATAGGGTCCATGCCCTGAATGACATTGAAGAGTGCGTTTCTAGGTTCTCGGCGATCATCAGCTCACCATCAGAAGATGCAGATGCAGCAGCACGCTTGGGGCACACGCACACGCCGGTCCGGGTGTGCCTTTTACCACTCATTGATGCTGTGCCCACAGTTTTTACCATGCTCGGATCTCCGCTCCAAGACCTCGAGCGTCGAATCGCTCGACTCGGAGGTCGCCCACCGTCCACTCGCCTCGAACATCGCGAACAGACCCCACACAAGCAGAGCCCCGGCGCAGGCTCTCTCCCTCTCCCGCTGGCGACATGTCGCAGCACGCGACGCGCGCGTCGTCGACACCCAATCTGAGTCCGACCCCACCGGGAGTCGTCCCAACGCAGATTGGCGCCAGCACAGCTCCGCCAGCCTCGTCGCGCTCTTCAACGCCTCTGCCTGCGCTCCCGCCGTCGCATGCCCCGCGGCATAGCAGCTCCACGATGTACCCTCTCTCCCCCGTCTCACCCGTATTCTCGCCGAACCTCGCTAGGAGCGGCAGCCGCGCGCGGAGGCCAGGGATGGAGCCCGTGCTGGAGGATAGCAGCACCGATCAGCGCGTCAACAGCGAGTCACGCCAGCTGCCGTCGCCGCCGGCCTCTCCTGACCAGCCCCAGCCGACTACGAGAGGATCCCGACGTCCGAGCCTGGCGGGCAGCCATTCTTCCTCTCCTGCGCTCCCGTTCCGGCCCCGCTCGTCCACCGTGACAGGCCCATCAATGCTCCTCGCGGGTGCCTTCCGTTCCAACCCACGACACTCGACCGCGCCGTCACCGCACGTTTCCTCGACCCTGCAGGCGCATCCACCATCCGTGCCCTCTTCCTCTGCGCAATCGTCGCGTTCGCGCGCGACCTCTGTGGATTTCAGTTCCCAAGCGCAGGATATCCGGCCGGCGATAGACGCATTCCGGCGGATGAGCACCACGGACATACGCCAGCTGCGGCCGTCCACTGCCGTTCGCGAAGACGCAGAGCGCGAACATGCATTCTTGCGAACGTCAGATGCGTTGCGCGCGCCGCCGCACTACGACAAGGCAGGCCATTCGTCCGCGCGGAAGGACGAGCCTAGAGTCGCACACCAGTCTGCGTCTACCGCGTCCGCTTCCGCGCAGGCACCGAGACCGTCGACGTCGCACGGGCACCCAGAAACGCGCTCCTACTCGCATCAAAACCAGCCCGTCCTCGTGAAGCGCAAAGACAGCCTCGCGCTGCGCCCGATCCCGGTCTCTCATTTCATGCAGCCGGGTGTCAACAGGACGCTAGGCGGCGGGTCGACACGCCCGCGCTCGAGCAGCGTGATGAGCGAACGCTCCCTACCCCGCCCTCTTCCCCCGATTGATCCCAGTTCCCCGCTGGAGCTAAGCGTCCCGTTCTCACACTCTTCGGAGAGTGAGGAGGGGACCAAACGCTCCACGCACGAATCGTCGTGATATCTTTGTCGTCTCAATTGTTGTTGTTGCTGTCGACGTCCTACGGGTCCATGGTGTGCTCTATTTAACGACGAATGTGTAGGCTGTTGTACGTATCGCGCACGCACTGTATTATAGACCATGGATGGCCGTAGTATACGCTCTATGCATGTACCCTCGCTCTACATCGACTCGTCGTCCGACGGTGGGCCCTTCTTCCACTTTTCCCACATGCGCGAGCAGACGGTGCGCGCGAGGACGAACGGTTCCTCGGTGAAGGCCTTGTCCCACATGCGCTGTGCGAACGTCCACTGCGCGCCGGTGTGCAGGCTCTCGTGGGTGAGCTCGAGCGCTCGGTGTGTCGGCGCGAGCAGGGTGCGTATCTGCTCGTGGATGGGCGGGATTTGCGGGGGCAAGGGCAGCAAGAGGGATTGGCCACTTGAGGTGAATGTTAGTCGCGAGTGAGTGGCAGGCTGCTGATTGAGAATACGCACGCGAGATCCGGGAACGGTCGTCGTGCGGGGACCGATGGAGGCTGGATTGGCTCTTGTATACTCGGCTTTGTTAACTCCGGATGCAGGGCCTCCTCAGCGATAGCAGGCGTCGGCGACGGTGGCTGAACTCCCTTGAAGCTCCTCTGTCGCTGCTGCTGGTGTTCCCACTCCTCAGTCATCCGCTGCTTATACCGCTCCCACTCAGTCTGCCGCTCCAAATCATTCATCATCAAATCAATCCTCTCCTGCGCCGCCCATCGACTCTTGCTGAACCACAAATAGTACCCTTCGTCCCAGTGCTTCTCCTCTCTGTGCGCACCGTGCCCGTCGTGCTCGGGCGTCTCGCCTGTGATGAGGTCTATGACTCCGGGTGCGTGCTGGCCTTCTGGCGGGAGGGGATACTTGATTGTTGCGGTGGATCTTTGTCCGTCGTGCGCTGCGATGACTCGGGAGACCTCGTGTGCGAAGACGTGGCGGATACAGATCGTCCGGCAGGAGGGCTCGCGCTGCTCCGCCCGTCCGCGTACCGTCTGCGAGCAATATGTGACGCATCGTTCGTCCACTTGAGGAGAGTACCTTCCTGTGCCGTCTGCGTGAGCCTCGATATGGTCTGTGATATCCTGAGAGACGTACCCTTCGGCTGGCGGACGATCTTTATGGATGGGAACTGGGACCAATAGATGGGGAATGGCCTGGCGGGTATGTTCGAGCTCGAGCCGTCCGGCACAGGCCGTGTGCCTCCAGTGCTTGATGACATCGTTTTATGGGCGGAAGGACTGGGAAATAGTGGTCTGCGACGACAAGAGGGTGATGAGCAATGAAGGACACGCCACAACGTGCTTTCGGCCGGCATTGGACCGGAGCTCCAATGATGATCGGTGAAGATCGGCGGAGATCAATTCGGAGCCTACACGCGGGTGGCTTTCCCCGATCGGTCTTGTGCTTGAACTCTTGGATTTTTGGCTAGTTTCTTGCATATGCATTGTATATTCCGCAGAAACTCCAGCGGTGATTCTCTCGGCGACGGTGACATTGTGAGCAGCCAGAACAATTCTCGTGAGTGTGCTGCCTTCGCTTCAATAAATGTTCAGGAACTTCATACACACTTGTGTGCATTCCCATGATTTCATGTGCAGCCTGATTACTGTATGGCATAGTCCATCGTGCCGCACTGAGCGACTGGACGATTTTCATAACTATATCGAGGCAAGACGACTCCTGTAAAATCTGCTGTTCGTAGCTGCGATGGCCTCCGATGGTTCATGATGCTGCCATCTTTCTGTTGCGATGAGATTCTGCATGGTCGAAGCAATATTCGCTGAGGATGATTGATCACTGCTCGTCATGAAGAGGTGAGGCTCGAAAGCTGCATATTTCAATCGTTCTGTTCATATGAAGGAATTACGATAGCGCTGATCCACCTCTTTCATGGACATCCAATAGCTATATCTGAGCTGTATACGCGTTTGACTCCGTCATTCACGCACCCTACGTGTAGCAACTGCACAGCGCGGCCCAGCCAACGTGCTTCTCCTCGCAAGTCTCATCGAAGCATTCCGTATACCGCCAACTCAGTAAACGTTGAGCGTAGCTCAAATCTTCGGACCGTCTCTCATTCTTCGTTCGTTCGTTTGGAAAAGATTGTCAAGATTATTCATATTTTACATATAGGTATGTGCACTTTTCTTCTCGATACATGCTCCGATGTGTTGCCATAGTTTTACTGATGAAGCGCAGATTTTACGTACGCGTCGCGCTTGCATGAGATGCTCTGCCTCCGAGAGCCACACGCACGGTGGCCTCCATGTTGTCCTTCGAGTAGAAGGCCGAGACCGCTTTCCAGCATATCGACCGGGCAGCCATGCACAGGGGAGGAGCGCCGCCTAGCCTAGTGGATTGACGTTGACACAACGTTCAGCGACGTACCGTGCTGGGTAGTGGACCGCAATTGGAGAAGCCCCCGCTTCTGCAGCGTAACGCGGCACGTTTTCTTGGTTTCTGTGACTGGCTTTGCTGACGCTGGTGCCTGCGCAGTTTCCCGGACAGGAGGGAAATAACAAGCTGAGAGGTATGAAGATCCCGTCGATTCTTGACTGTACAACGAGAACGGAGAGGCCGGTGCTATCGAACTAGAGGGTCGACTTCACGCTCCACGGCTGGACGCGATAGACGAAGATTATACACTGGTGGAATGGTGCGTCGCTCAATGGACAGCCAGATTTCATAATCGCCCATGGACTCGCGGGGGGATGCTGTCAAGTTCAAGCCTATTTTAGGATCCTGAGTAGACAAGCATGGAACAATCTGATGATTGTGGACGGAGGTGGCGGAAATGTCGACATTCGCGGGAGCCAAAGCTTGGTCAGGTCTTTGCTCAAATGCCAGTCTCTTCATCACCGACGGGGCTAACTCGGAGCAAGCTAAGGAGATTGCGCGTCGCCAATAACGAAGACATTCTGAAGACGCCGGATGCGTTCGAGGTTTCGACGAAATTGATGGTGCGTACACGCGTGGCAGACTTGCTGAGTCTGGTAGAATGTGAGCTCCCTCTCGCTTTCTGACGGAAACATAGCAATTGTACTTTGGCAGGTCAGAAATAGCCGGTCTCCATCGAAGTGATCGAGGAGCAGGTCGACGAAACGAACGATGTTGTCTTTGTCTGTCTCCATTTAGTGAAGCGCGGTCTCACTCTCCCGCAGACGTCAGTTCTGCTTGTACGTGGTCGGATTCGAACGAGCCCGTTCCTATGCTTGGAGTTGCATGCATTCGCCGACACGGGAGAGCACGACGTCTGTCCGAAGGATAGACCATACATTCTGCACGCCGATCAACGCAATACTTGTTCGGTGAGCTGGTGTCCATCGCACGGTGTTTTGTGCTGACCTTCTATGTACATACACGAAGGTCGGCGATGACGATCATGTACGACGACAACTAGCCAGAGGCGGGCTGCATGTGTAGGCTTATTCTAATGATCGATGCTGCACTCCTTAAGGTGATGAGGAGCGTACCTTGCACTGACCCTATATGTGCACAGATTTCATGGTTTTGCGTTATCCATATAGCCCCATCGTCTGGCTGTCCGGATCGATAGTACACACTCAATTTTCGCATTCGGTCTACGTTTTGATATCACGTGCACAGGACAGTAAATCGCAAAGTCAGCGGCAAATAAGACTTGGTATGTAGGACGTTGAGGCGCGCTTTACTTGTCAATCATGAGATTGAAGCGTGACATTCATCGCGTGTTCGTACTATAGATACATGTCCTTTCCCATCTGCTGCTCGGTGCAGAGCCAGTGCTTGACCAGTTAACGATGTCATTTCCCAGAGATTCGCACTTCGTAACCGTATGATCATCATTTTCTACGATCCTCTGGCATTGACATTGAATTTTGACAAGCATTTGAACGATTGCATACACAGCAGGCTGTTTAATGATTCGACCATGATAGATTCTACACCGACAATGATGGACTACTCTACGGCAAGCTGACGCTTGTACTGCGACCGAGACACTTGATTCACCCTATGCGCGAGGACCGGACATCACGCGGCACACTGTGCGTCCACATCCATCAAAGACGGTCGCCCAACCATCTCCGTGTTCAAGAACCGACGCCTCCTCATCGGCACTTCCGGCCAAGAGCTCTGCGTCATTTGGAACCTCTCGGGCGACTGTACCGCAAAGCGCTGCCCCAAAGGACAGCCCCACACCTGCTCTCTCTGTGGCTCCGGCGACCATCACGCAGGATCCGAAAAATGTATGCGTGCGTGAACGCATCGTTACTCCATACGTCGCAGATGCCTTCGAGGCACTTCTGCGTCGTCATGGCCTTCTTGATAGATACCCTCAGCTGCCCTACAAGATTCGAAACAGGTTTCCTCTTGGCGATTTCGCTCCCATCACTCGCACATTTACTCCAAGCAACCATAGCTCTGCACTGGCACATCCCAACGTTATCGATGCATATATTCAAGAAGAACTCGCTGCAGGCCGCTTCTCTGGCCCGTATTCTCAATCCACTGTTGAAAGCCTTCTTGGGTCTTGCTTCCGGTCATCCCCTCTCACTGTGGTGGAGAAAGCCGGCTCACCAGGCAAGTTCCGTGTCGTTCGGAACCTCTCCTTCAAGGACAAATCTGGCGTCTCCATAAATGACCAGATCGACTCTGACAATTTTCCAACCCGCTGGGGAACTGCAGCAATGATTGCTGAGATTGTAAGTCGCTCTACTCCTCTAGCTCCGGCTTCCTATTGCCCCACTTTCACTGCTCGTATGACTACCCAGAGCACTCGCTCTGCCTCTATCCAGCAGGAATTGATCCTGCCGCTCCGGGCTCATGCCCCACTCCTTCTCTATGGGTATTCTACCTCCCATCTCCCTCAGAGCTTTGCTCTGTCTACCAGCGAGGCTTAAGACCACCGCTATCCATGCTTCTTCTTGCATGGGCTGATTGCACCATCCTCAGAGTTTAGCTCTGTCTCTACCTCCTGAAGGGAGCTCTCCACTCATCACCAAAGTTAATCTCTGCCTCACGTTCAATTGCCTATGCTCCATATATGCGTTCTTTGCGCCTTTTGTTCTTCTCATGACTTATTACCTCATGCGTATGTTGTTCAGGTCACTTCTGCACCTGATGGTGCATAAGCTGCTACCTTAGACATTGAGGCAGCGTTCCGCGCTTCGCCTGTCTGGCCTCCGCACAAGGCCTTCATCGTCGTGCAACATAATGGCTCGTTCTATATCGATCACTGCTTGCCGTTCGGTATCTCATCAGCGACAGGCATCCAGGGCGAGCCTGCCGACGCAATGATAGATATCCTGAAGGGCGAAGGTGTTTCACCCTCCGAGAAATGGGTGGATGACTTCGTCTTCTTTCAATTTCCCACTGCCAGCGGCTGGGTTACTGGCGTATGGATTCTCTATACATATGCCTATAATCTGAACACCATTTTGTCCATCACTGCACCCTTGGGTACACCTTGGCATCTTATCAAATGTTCTCCTTTTGCCCCATATACTACCTTTGGTGGCTTCTTCTGGGATCTCACTCTTGGAACAGTTTCTCTACCTGAACCAAAATGACTACAGTATCCAACAAAACTTCAGGCTTTCTTACAGGCCGCTATCTCTGGATGAGTCACACAGTGCGACTCCCAGAGCATTAATGGCACTCTCTCGCATATCACATTTGTGTATCCTCATGGCCGTGCTTACCTACCGAACCTCTGCCGATTTATTACTACCTTCCCAAGCTGCTTCGCTACTTGCTATCCTCCAACCTCCGTTCTTGCTGATCTGCGCTGGTGGTCTGACACGCTTTCGAAGCCCTCCCCAGCACGCACTCTCCGCTCTCGTGGCCCTGCCAAGGACCTCAGTATCTGGGTAGATGCTTCCACCTCATGGGGTATTGGTCTCATCTTTGGATCTGCATGGGCTACTTGGCACTGAATCCCTGGATGGAAGCGCGATGGGCATGACATCAGCTGGGCGGAGATGATCGCACTCGAATTTGCTACTCGTGCGATCGAAGCCTTCGACTACCATGATGTCACCGTCACCATCCATGGTGACAACATGGGTGTCATTGATGCTTACAAACATAGACGTGGTCGCAACTATCAAGTGAACGTGTTCATTCGTCGCACCAACCTGATCGCCATGTCCCTTAATCTCACACTTGACCCCGTCTATGTGAACACCAAGGACAACCTGGCAGATCCGGTGTCTCGAGGCATCTTCGACATGCCTCTCTTAAGATTGCCTACACTGTTCGCAATCCCGGAGGAACTCCTCCCTTTTCTATCCAACACTTGAGCCCATGCCTCATCCAGCATCGACGCCCACTGACACAGCAACATCGGCACCGCATCGTACCAAATCAGCACATAAACCGAAGTCCGGCTTAGAAATCACTCTTTGTCTTTGCGCTCACACATTCCAGCCTCTGATCACCTTTCTCTCTAGCGTACTCCTTATGGCATCCAGCATTATCAAGGCCTCAATGCCTCACTCTCTGTGGACTCTGTCAATACCTTACATCTTGGGCTGCTCTCCGCTCTAGAAAAGAAAACTCAGACTAATTATGGTGCCGGTCTCAAACGATTCACTCAATTCTGTGACAATTTGCAAATTCCTGAACCCTCCTGCATGCCTGCATCAGATGCCCTCCTCGCTGCCTTTCTTGCGCACTGGCAAGGGTGCACTGCTCATATGACCATTGATAACTGGCTGGCCAGTCTGCGCTTCTGGCACACACTCAATGGCGCTCCATGGAGAGGTGATGCATTAGTACAAACCATCTGTAAAGCAGTTTCAAAAGCCGTTCCCGCATCCTCAGTATAACCCCGATGGCCTCCAGTCTCCCTCGAACATATGCATGCTTTGCACTCTGGACTTAACTTGACAAACTCCTTCAACACTGCAGTATACGCCTGCACTTGCGTCACCTTTTGGTCTGTTTGTCGGTGCATATACTACATGTACGATATCTTTATCGTATGTTTTTCTCACTCACACAACTGATCCTGGTGTCGACATTTCTCTATTATAGGCTGGGCGAGCTCGTCATACTGAGCGCTGGCCTCACGAACCCTCATTATCATGTTTTGCGAACTGCCAAGCTACAATTTCACACTATTGTGGGTGGCGTCGAGTATGCAACTCTACCTATCCCCTGGATGAAGACTACTCAGCAAAATGGTGCTGTTATTATCATTTCTCACCTCTACGATCCCACCAGCCCTATACCCGCACTCCGTCACCATCTTTCTGCAAATGCGGCAATTCCTGACACCGCACCTTTCTTCACCTTCGAAACAGCCTCTGGAGGCTGGGCACCTCTTATATGCACATGGTTTCTGGACCGCTGTAACACAATTTGGACGGAATCTGGCCTGCAGTCAGTCACCGGTCACTCCTTCTGTATCGGTGGTGCGACTGAACTGCTGCTGCGTGGGATGCCTCTCGACGTTGTCGCCATACAAGGCTGCTGGAAATCACATGCGTTTCTGAACTATTGGCGCCGTATTGAACAAATTGTACTGCTCTTCGTAACCAATTCTTTTGATCACTCCCATCTTGAGCTTGTTCGCACTTCTATGAATCGTTTTCAATGCAAATACTCCAGTTAATTGCCACTTTACCTTCACCTTAGCATATCTCTTCCAATACCCTCACTGACTTACTAAGCAGGTGAACGAGAAAGAGACGCGCTCAGCTGACAAGGTGTCGCATCTATTCTCCTCGCCACTACCTCGCATACAGCTCGCTTCACAGCATTTTCTCCCTCCCACCCACTCCTAGTAGTGTTCGGTGGTGGTGTAGTCATGCCACCTCTCGTTAGGCAGCTACGCTGCCACCTTACGCTCGAGAGATTCAGCTCAGACGTGCTCGAAACCCCGGATCATAGGCCAGTGTCTCAGGTACCTGGCTCCCAGGACAGGACCCCGGACACCCTTTCCGGACCCCAAGCACTGCTCTCAGCGTGGATCCCTAACCCACGCACATGCTAGCTGAATCCTCTCCCCCCACACACATGGTCGATGTATATCACATCTCTCCAGTACATTCTATATCACTCGACAGCATCCACTGCACTTAAAAAGTGAGGGGTCTTCTCCTAACATTCAGTATATGTTGGTAAGAAGGTAATAATGAACACGGTGATGTGCTACTGACTGCGCGCCATTTCTGTCCATGGGAGTTGCGCCATACTGGCGTCAATTTTATGAACTATTGCGCAGAGGAGCCTGTCGTCACCGTTCACGTCCAAAGAGCCTGAGTTGGGTGGCACTGTATGTCACATCTGTCAATGGCAGCACAGCAGATCGCGAAGACAGTGTTACATCATACATGTTTGAGCTACATATACTGTGTTGCTCCCGCCATTCTCCCCTCAGTCCCTACACCACCATAGGACTGAGGCTGAGATAGTACAGGTCACAAAAGGTTATGAGCCCCAGTTTCATGCGCCCATACGCCAAATTCTTTTAACTCGTACCTGTCCTCATTACCTGTCTCGTTGTGGTGGTAGCTCCTATACGTGAGCATTTTCAGATGTTTACCCCTGTCTTATTTCCACCGCTTTAGCAATTTCTTTTTGGACATCACGTTCCATCATGGTGAAGCCTACCACTGGCAGCCACTCTTGCTCAGCTAGTGCATCCAATGCTGGTGGTCCAGGACCAGCTCCTCTCCTACAGCCAATGCCAGTTCCAGTGATGAGGTCATCTCGCAAGATCACAATTACCACTTTTCTGTTGACCTTCTTCTCCTCTTCAAAACAGCTTGACCGTGTGAAGGGAAACTATGCGACATGGAGCCGGGAGATTGTTGATTCACTTCGCATGGCTCAGGGACTCGACCGCTATCTCACTGGTGCCGTTGTCCAACCTGATCCAAATCTCGACTTCGATAGCTCCGAGAACTGGATTATCAATGACAGAATGATCTGCGCATATATTAGCAAATCTTGCTCTACCGAGGAGCAGCACTTCATCTCCTCTGGTAGTTATGATACTGTGAAGGATCTCTGGGATGCTATCCGCTCTCATCACCAGCAACAAGGCACATACACTCAAGCACTCTTGCTTCAGGAGGCCTTATCCTGTCACTTCAACTGCTCTGAGCATCTTTTGGTCACAGTTGAACGCATCCAGGACCTTGTCGAATGCATTTATGCTATTGGTCTACCTACTGCAGACTCTCTCACATGCATCTGTCTGCTGCATGCCATGGGTGGTGACTTTGCCCACGTTCAATCCCAGGTTGGCACTGCACTCGCTGATTCTCATCGCACGAAGCCCTACACTGCTGCTGACATTATCGCATGTGTTGATCTCGAGCAACGTCTTATCGATGGTACTTCTGGTGCTTCCAAAGATGTCCTTCTCACCAAGCGCGCTGGTCATTTTTCGTCATCTAAGAAGACGTGCACCAACTCTTGGTGCCCTCGTCCTCAAGGTCATGACACTGCTAATTGCTGGGGGCCTGGAGGTGTGATGGAAGGATGTCGTGATGAAGTGCTTTCACATAAGAAGGTTACTTGGGAGAAGGGCAAATCCTCTGGCAGCTCCTCCCTTATCAAGAAGGATGGCTCTGGCCATGTCTATCTCATCGATGATGCTGGCCAGACTTACTTTCTATCTGCTGCCTCTGCCTCTCCTATAACTGCATCTTCAGCTGCCTCTCCTTCACCATCAGCATCTGAGTTTGCCAGTCTGGCCGCCGTCTCTCCTGACTGGCTCACATTCGTTTCCTCCGATCCTGGAAGATTTGATGAAAGTTGCCTTAGAGCAGATATCAGCACAGTCACGCTCTTTGGTGTAAGTGCAATATCGAGTGATGAACCCTTGAACCAATGGTCCTTAGCAGAACCAGCAACATTGATGCGCTTTCAGCTTGTGCTGATGAGTCTCCATCTGATGACGAGCATGACAACCAAGCTGCAGGTGATAAAGAGCAGGGACATTAGGCAGGTTTGGGATAAGAATGATCAGGGTTACAATGGATCAAGGCCCTGGGTATCGGATGCCCAAATACTGGCAACTTCCAGCCGCTCATTCGTGCGTTCGTGGACAAAGGCCACATACGATTGCACAAGGAACACTGAAGGCCTTAAGTTTGGTGCCATAAATATCAATCATCACGAAGCCCGAGGTGCCCGCAGCGTTAGATCATATGTGTACTACATAGGGAACAGACACGTGCTCTTCACGGTGGATGATCGAATCCTTTGCAGCTGCAAGCTCGCTATTTGAATATCATCGTAGAGAATGCTGGCCTCACTTCTGAGAGCATTCATTGCAGATGCCGTTGACCCAAACAGGCTTGATGCATCCGCACCACAGTTGAACTTGAAGCTTGACGTACTGACAAGCTGTCGCTCTCCCGCTCTCTGCGGCCTGCAATGCACATGCTGTTACTTCATTAACATCTGTCGTTCGTACTCTCGCAGGATACCAATTGACATACATATATGGTACACATTCCCATGCAGTAATGAGACAGGGTTTAAGATTCCTGTGCTTGATAGCTGCGCAATATGCTATCTGTCTTCCTCCAATTTGAAGGCACCGGTGGCCCATGATGCCTGCGGGCAATGCACCATTGACAGTAAGCTCATCCGATGGCTGTTCACCAAAGTCTGACAGTGAATAGACATGCATCCAGACTCGCGAATCTTGTTGCGAGCCCGGCGTTCCTCGGATCCATACTCACTCTTTACAACAATGTTCAATCAAACCTACCTCTGCATCCCACGTGGAGAATCTGGAAATACCAACATGGTGCATGGCACATGGGAAGCTTACTGAAAGAGTGCATCATCTATCATGCCTACGAGATGCTAGATCTAGGCTGAATGGTCAATGTAATGCCTCAGCGAGGTCTCAGCCCGACACAAGAATCCCACGGCGCATTGTCACAATTCCCTCTCGTGACACTCTTCAATTTAAGAGACACTCTATTTTGCTGTTACGGAAGTCATGCTTAGACAGCATCCTTGATATCATACTGGCTCACACCATGGAGCTCATGCCTGACCTCGCGTATCTCATCGATTCGCCTGCGAAGCCGTGCTTTATGATATTTAGTCTCGCCATTCGCTGACACTCCAGATCTTGACCTGGAGCTTCTCAATAATAGGAGTCAACTGTGTTCTTTTCGTCACGTCAATTGTGATTCTCTTCAAGCAAGGAGGGCGGCGAGGACTCAACGTCCTTCTAGTTGTGACTAACATATTCTTGTTTCTCGGCTGCACGACCCATTTCAGCATACAATTCAATCACTACTACACCACTTTGGTATGCACGTATCTCTTACTGCAGATATGTATTTTCGACAATCCTTCCTTGCGAAACAGGGATCAACGGGAGTGACAGGCTATGCCAACGAAACACTCCTGATGTTCGGCGGTGACATCCTAATGTCCATTATCGATTTTGTCAGTGAACTCATTCTGTGCTATCGCTGCTGGGTCATCTGAGGATGATCGTACCTGATTGTTGTCCTCCTCTTCCTGACGTCACTGAGTGGACTGAATAGGTGTTCATTCTTCCTCCAGTTGTGATATTGACACGCAGGTCTCGGACATGCTGCCACTTTCAGCATGCATCCATGGTCTCGCCCATCTAGTTCTCAGTACCGTGCCCACGGTGCTGGTCCTGCCACCTGCGCTGGTGTGGCTTGGACTCATGGGCTACATCTTAGCACTGTGCATGAATGTGCTCATAACTGCACTCATTGTCGGCTGCATATGGTATGTGTCGCGTCACTGCCGGAACATCATTGTGGGTGCAAGCGGCACTGCGAAGGTGATCAGCATACTCGTCGAAAGCAGTGCAATATACCTCATCATGCAGCTTTCGTATGTCACCTTGTTTGCTCTCGGTCTCCCCACAGAACAGATCGCCGGCCTCGCGACAGTGCAGATATATGTAATAATACTCTTTACTCACTCTCTTTTTCACCCAGCTTATCCAGTCTCCCTCATAGGGCATCTGTCACAGTATTAAGTGGCACCTTTCTTTTTGCACCATTAAAGTCCTCATTTGAGTGGTTATTCAGATGCCAACCTTCATATTGGTCTCGCAACGTGGATACTTGAACAAACAGCACAATGCCGCCACATACATCACGGACATGACTGTGTCTACCACATGACCACCAAGCGCCCATGATTCAGCCACCCAGTCACGTGACACTGGCCACTTGCCCTATTCAGAAGTTATCAGGCGTTGGTCACGTGACACCAGGCCACTTGCCCAGAAAGGAACCCGTTGGACCATCAAGCTAGCAAGCACCCAATTCGCCACTCAAGATAGTGGCACCACTTTGCTGCCTAAACCAATAGGCAGATACCACAACAGAGGATCCC
>NW_024468588.1:60997-72689 GCF_001632365.1 Laetiporus sulphureus 93-53
ATTGGCCCCTCAACAGTGGGCCCACTTACAGGCATTTATCTCATTGGATTAGATAGGATTACCTCAGCGTATCCACGGCCATTGTAGATAGTTGCTATGACGAAGTCCAGAACCATTACTGGTTCTGGCAATATGTTCACATGTAGGTATCTGAGGTCTCACAGTAGCACAGTGCCAGGGGCCCTGCCCTACATGTATATAAGCCCATGAGGATCTAAGGGAGAACCTTAGATTCATTATCCTATTGTATGCGGCCTAAACAGCCAATTCACCTCCTAGTTGTGAGCATAAGGCTAAGGGCCCTTTGAGCCCCTTTTCCAGACTGCATACCACTGCGCGCATCCTCAGCCTAGCCCTTGTGGCAGGCTTTTTATGTGGGATCATTTGTGCAGGTCACAAAAGCAGACTTGCCCTTAATTGGGTTAAGTGCTTTGGTGCTTTGTGACAGCATCGCACTGACTTTGATCATGATCCCTGTGTATCTAAGCCTTTCAGATCAGTTCACGAGCAGGCTCAACATGACCAACATGTCATTCCGGGCGCATCAGCCAGAGCAGGAAGTTCAGCTGTCTATGACGCATGTTGCCTCGAGTGCAGAGGACCTCAGATGTGAGTGGATTGTGAAGGGTGATGATGAACTGCTTCCTCATAAAGACTCCCAGGGAAGTGATGCTGCCTCGAGCAGCGTTATTCCCATATAGTGAGCAGCGGGTTTGAGGCTGATTTACTATGATTGCTGCCATATATTCTTGCCTTTTTATTATGCTCAGAAATCTTTTCATGCGTTGTTTCCATCCAAGCTACAAAGGCTTCGTGAGTATACTGCATCATTTGACATTGTGAGAGTATGGCGACTACAGGGTACGTGGTATCAGGTGGACAGGCATCGCGAATCATGTGCATATGTTGCGCAGTTACAAAAAAATTGTAGTGCAGGCAGCCCTTTAATTACTCAAGCACCCACAACCACTGAATATATCAACGAGTTCTATGGATGCAGAACTACATAGCAAGCAGATATTTGAGGTATCAGGTCATCAGTTGTTCAGGCTTCGGAGTCAATGATCGGATGCTCCGAGATATACCTCAACACTGCCTTCCAATCTCTGCACCTGTGCACCTGTCCTATTCCACTGGCTCTCCACCTGATGCTGTGATTCTGAATTTGATCAGGCTTGAGTGTCACATTCGCTGCACACAGAATGGTCTGCAGCAGGTACCAGATGCAGTGCTGGAAGTGCTCCTCGGCACTGGGCCCCTGGATGACAAATGTGATGTGCATGACGTCGAGGCAGGGAGCTGGTGAAACATCAAAAGCTGGAATATACGCTGCTCGGAGCCCTGTTCAGTGAACCTGTCTGTCAGAAAGAGCGTCCTCCACTCATCGTCGTCATAGATGGAGAAGTTTGGCATGCTGAAGACAAGCACATGCCCCACAGGAGGCTGCACAATCGGCAGTTGCATGGGATGGTCATTGTCTACATATGCTGGGCTGCAATGAGGTGCAAGGACATGGAGGGCAAGCGCAAGATGCACTGTATGAACAGGCGAGGGGATCAAATGACAGCACTTGATGCAGTGTTGCATACGTGTAAATCGCCAATCCAACGTTCATTGCCACCAGTGTAACAATGGTCATGATACAGATGGCCAGGGAGCTGAACTGAGGCATTGTATGAACTGCATGTGCAAACACGGGAAGCGAAAGTTGTAGCATCCTTTACGAGAGATTCTGCTGTAGAAATCCAAGTTAGCAGACCTAGGATGTAACAGCGAGCAAGTGTCATCGAGTAGGAATCCCAGGCATTCAGCAAACCTTTCGTAGAAGGAGTGTGGCCTAATATCAGATGGTCAGCATGCCTTTGCAGGCATGTATCCATACTTCACTGTCTGACTGTTGAGATCTGAGACCCAAGAGGGTTTTAACGAAGCTAAACGGACGGAGGACTTCGTGTTCCTGCCTTCTGAAGTTCTGGTTTGTCACTCAAGTGCAGGCCATTAACATGAAGTGAATCATACCTTCTGCAAACATCTTCCATGAATCCCCTCGTGGCGCTACAGAGTCAGTCAAATAACAATTCGGCATTAGATGCAGCACTGTGGAACTTGTCTGTGCCCTAGGACCACGTGCAAAATACATGTGCACTATGGGACATCTGTCTTTCCCGAGACTCCAATATCAGTATGACATGAAGATGCTCCAGTTTTGTAGTTCTTCGATGAATCCCAATGAATAAGGGCAAATCAAATTTGAAACCCAAGCGGTATATATCAAAGTCTAATGTGGCAATCGACTACCGAATTTTGATCCAGTCACGATGCAGTGTGCATGTGTGCAAGGAGTCTCTGTAGCTGGGGCCAGTCTTAGGTTGGATGTCACCCAACAAGGCATGACGCTGTCCTCATACCCTATCCTCATGCAGGCTTCTTGTGCCCATCCACATAACAAGTAATCGATGTTCATCCTGAATATATCATGCAAGCCTAAACAGGTGTTTATGCCAGATATATCATTCTGGCAGTTCTGTCCCGGTGGCGCTGTTTCTCTCTCTTTGTGCAAACGGCATTGCAGCAACCACAATCTCCAGGTAAGATGTCACACAATGTCCTCTTCCTGAACCCTCTGACAGATGTTGGCCCATATGAGGCTGCGTTCACGATGTCAAAGTATGGCCTACTCAGTGAGGATGATAGTGAGAAAGACATTCATGGAATGGGACCGAGCGAGTACTCGCCCGGCGCGTCTGCCTCTGCCTCACCTTACAATAAGGATTGATCTATTATCCCCACACTTGCTGGAATCTCGATATTCATCAGCATTTTGTGTCTGATCATAATGCTGCTTCAAGTCAATATGGCTGTTGTGCAGATCCAGGCACTCGTGGACACCATAGACACCCGTGCTTTGCCCCAAACAGTTGGTGGTTGGACGGAGCTTTCTTGAAGCTCAAATTTGGTAAGTGAAGCTGCATGATCCATTGCCATGTTCTTGCTGAACAAAAAGAAGATGCGGACATGAGGGTGTCACAGCACTGCTGGACAAGAGATCAAAAAGACTAAAAAGGATCGGTCACATGGAACGTGCTGCCCTGATCCCCCTGATCCCAGTAATCCCCCTGAACCCTTATGTGGTGCAAGAGCTCAAGACTTACTTGTCAGCGGTGCAAGCGGTGGGAAGGGTGAGAGATATATGAAGGAGCTTGTGGGCTCAGTAAGGTGCTACAGTGATAGACGAGGAGAAACAATCTGAGGTTTCGTCCTCTACATGCTGGTCTTATATACATGTACAGCGGGCTATCTTACCTAAGCTACCTATCTACAGGTATAAGCTAATGGCTGTACATGAGACAATGGAAGGTCCAGAAGTAGAACAATAAGTGGAAAGATCGATGGCTGCTGCAGTAATGTGTGTGAACATCGTGCCTATCTTGGTTTCCCTTTTGTTCTCCGGTGTGGATATCGTGCCTATCTAGGCTTCTGGCTAAACTAATAGGAAGCAGAAAACCAATGCTTAACAATAGTCCTTGTTTCCTTTGTTCCCAAATGGCTGCCTCTATTGTATCCTGGAATAGACAGGTCTGACTGTATCATTCATGGGTCTGGACCATAACATGTGATGTGGACTATCACCTGATCTCTACATGTTGCGTCTGTGGCTGATGGCATGAAATATTGGTGAAGCACATGATCTGTGGCATGAGAAAAGTCATGTGCAAACTTTGTGGTGAAAATTTGTGACACAACCCCCCTCTCAAGGCTCATTGTCTCGAGGAGCCAAAACCTTTGTTTCCCCTTCTTGTTGCTCACAACAATTGATAGCTTCTGGAAGGGATTCCCTCAGCATAATATTCGAACATTACCTGAGCTATCCTGTCTCCTGGCTTAACCGAAAATACAATATCTGTTGTGTTGATCAATACAACCTTGAGTTCTCCAGTGTAATCTGGGTCAATGCCTCCTGTGCCCATGTCAGTTCCTTGAGCAGCCAGTCCATTTCGTGGAGCTATTCGTGTGTAGGTGTGTTTTGAAGGGTCAATGGCGACTCCTGTTTCTACCACAGCTCGTGAATGTGGGGGGATTTCATGTGTTTCTGCTGCATAAATATCCCATCCGGCTGCTTCATTTGAGGATTTTTTCAGTGATTTGGTGTTATCCGTCATTTTATGATATAGGAAGAACTCGTCTGGGTGGTCGGACATGTTGATTCTGTGTGTGGATATTGGTGCAACTTCGTATGAGGATAGTTCGAAGTGTTTTCCACCAAAAGTGACGACTCTGATTGGTGCTTTGGCTGTGTCTGGGTGTTGTTGGTGGAATTCTTGAAGAAGCTCGTCGGCGTTGGTGAGATTCATTCGGGGTTTTCATGTATCATCAGAATGGTCATAGCCTTTCCATTTGATGAGGTATTGGACCCTTCCCCTCACGACCTTTGAGTCTAGTATTTCTTCAACTTCAAATTCTGGTTCTTCTTCGACTTCTATAGCTGGGGGCTTTGGGGGTTCGCAGTTTGCAACTGTGTCTTGGTGATACATGATCAACTTGCTAGCATGGAAGACTGGGTGAACCATCATTTGCTTGGGTAGTTCCAGTCTGAACGTGACTGGGCCTAGCTTTTGAAGCACTTTGTAAGGTCCGAAATTTTGCGTGCCTAATTTCGCGAACTTGACTTTTACTCTGAGATCCTTTCCCTTGAGTAGTACTAGGTCTCTGACTGTGAATGGGACTTCTCCCTTTTTCTCGTCAAAGTACCATTTCATCCGTGAAGCCGAAACTTCCAATGCTGCCTTTGCCTGTTCTTGTGCCTCGGATTGGCAGGCGAATAAATGTTCCAATGAAGGATGACATATCGATTCATGTACGTCTGGTGCCATTTTTGCATGTTGATTATATTCGATGAAGAATGAGGAAAGTGTGGTGGACTCATGGGTCTGGTTGTTGTATGAAAATTCTGCTGTTGGCAGGTAATAGACCCAATCATTCTGTCTATGGTTGCAGTACATGCGCAGGTACTGTTCCAACACCTGGTTAACCCTCTCCATCTGACCATCTGTTTGGGCATGGTATGCTGTAGACATTGTTGACTTTATGCTGAGCTTCTGGCAGAACTCCTGGAATAGTTTGCTTGCAAACTGAGTACCTCTGTCTGAGATAATCTGGTGCGGCAATCCGTCGAGTTTGAAGACTTCATTTTAGAATACGTTAGCGATTTGTAACGATGTGACTGTGTCGTCTATCACATAGAAGCGCCCTCACTTCCTTAGTCTATCTATGATGACAAGTATTGTCATTTTCCTTTCTCCCCTAAAGTCCATGGCTGGAGGAAGTTGCATGATGAGATCAACTGTGACGATCTCCCATGGTCCTCCTGGTACATTATTAGGTTGTAATAGTCCATATGGTTTTTCTCTTGAGTACTTGTTGCGTTGACAACTGTCACAACCTTGTACATATTGTTTAACCATTACAGACATTCCTGGCCACCAATAGTTTCGAGTCATGAGTTCCAATGTTTTGAACCTGCCTGGGTGTCCAGCTGGTAATGTATCATGATGGAGCTTTATTAGGTCTAGGCATAGCTGTTGATCTTTGGGGACATAAACCTTTCTGTGATGGAGCAGCAGTTCATGCTCAAAGTTCCATTCTGCGAGGTTTTTTCCAAATTCGCGCTGTCCTGCAGTCAAAAGCACACGATAATCCTTGATCATCATGGCATCTGTGAGTGCCTTATTGATCCTTTTCAGTAGTTGTGCATCATCAACTTCAGATGCATGAGTGGGTCGAATCGCATTGATAGCGAAAAATTCAGGTTTTAACAGCATTTGATTCGAATTGTCGCTGTTTACCCCCCTCTCATGGTCTGGCCTCCTGGATAGAGGATCAGCACAAAGCATTGTCTTTCCAGGTTGGTGACTGAGAATGAAATTGAAACGTGTGAGGAATGATGACCAGCGCACTTGGCACTGGGATAATTTTTGTGCCTGACAGAAGTATGTAAGGTTGAGATGGTCTGACCAAATCTCAATGGGTTCTGGGTGTCCTTCTAAGTAGTGCCGGTATTTTTCTAGTGCCTAAATGATTGCAAGCATCTCCTTGTCATAAATCTCATAGTTTCGCTCATGTTCATTGAGTGACTTGGAGTAGTATGCGACGGGATGCCACAGTTTGTCCTCTCTCAGTGGTTCAAGTACTGTGCTGGTTGCATAGTCTGAAGAATCTGTCTTCAGTCAGTAGGGTGCAGTATCGTTGAGGAGTTGTAGGATCAGGGCTGAAGTGAATGCCATTTTGAGTGCACTGAAGGCTTGGTCTTGCTCGTCCTTCCATTGCCAGGGCACATCCTTACAGGTGAGAAGTGTTAAAGGTCATGCGAGTTTTGCAAAGTCCTTTATAAATCACCTGTAGAAATTCGCGAATCCTAAAAAGGCCTGTACTTGTTTGACCTTTGTAGGTGCGGGCCAGCCAAGTACACCTTCGACTTTAGCAGGGTCCATCTGTACCGAGTTCTTGCTGATGATCATGCCAAGATACTCGATTGAGGATTGTTCAAAGAAGCACTTTTCTGGTTTGGTATATAAGTCATTGTCCCGAAGGTGCTGTAGAACTGCTTTTACTAGTCGTCGGTATTCTTCGAGATCGTCCATAAATATGAGGATGTCGTCTAAGTAGACTACCACCTTTCCAGTGCGAATTAAGTCCTCGAGGACTGTATTCATCATTGTTTGAAAGGTGCTAGGAGCATGGCAGAAACTGAAGTACATTACAGTGGGTTTGAAGAGGCCGTGGTGTGTGATGAAGGTGGCTTTCTCTTCATCTCCTTCCCTAATTCATACTGTATGTTGTTGAACCCCCATCTCAGATCAAGCTTCGTAAAGATGCTAGCTTGTGAGAGTCTGTCGATGAGGTCCGAAATGTGTGGGATTGGGAACTTGTTCTTCTTTGTTACTGCATTGAGGTTCCTGTAATTTTGTACCAGCCTCAGTGACCCATCTTTCTTTTTGACGAAGAAGACAGGTGCTGCTGTTGGACTTCTTGATCTCTTAATGTATTCTTTGGCCAACTCTTGGTCTATCCACATGTCGAGCGAATTTCTTTCCTGCAGGTTCATAGGATATAACTTTGCCAGGCGTGGTAACGATGCCTCTGGAACAAGTTCGATTGGATGATTGTAGGGCTTTCTTGTGGGCATTCATTCCAACTGCTTCTTGGAGAACACATCGCCATACTGTCACAGATTTTCACGTTTTCACCTCTGCACGTGACCAAGACATCACTTGACACCAGCGCTAGGCTGTTCAGAAAGGAACGAACTGGTACGCGAAGTACTAACAGTCCTAGGCACCCCGAAGGTCCAGGTCTAATCACGTGACATATCACGTGATATCTACACATGTGACAAGTAGCGCTGGTATTAGGTAAGCCTAACTTATACAGTAATATCATCCCACCTAGAAGCAACGGTCGGACTCCGAAAGAATCCAACGAAGGGAATACACGACACCGGAGACAGGTCCTTAAGGGGATATTAGTTCACATACACGAGGTAGATAGATACCACGCCACCGGAGATGTAGCCATTACAGGCAATACCATTCCCATGGTCTTACTAAGTAGCTCAGAGGTTCGGCATGCATGACACACGTAGTCTGACAGGTAGTGGTAACCAATCAGACAATTTCCATTAGCTAGCAGTTCTGGGGTATCAGGGTGCCAAGGGTCCCTCCACTCATGTATATAAGCCAGAGCTCTGAGACGTCTAAGTCCCCCAGACTTATTCTCATCTCTGCTACGCCTATTCATATAGTGTCACCAGCGACCACTTGCAAGTCGCTGCTTTACCTTGATCATCTCTGTGTCCATCTCTACTTCGACAACAGTCAGTAAGTGTTTGATTATAAGGTCATAGGCTTAGTCGGCGCTCTGCGTCCTAAGTTTGTGATAGAAGAATAAGTCTGCTTATCTTACCTGCCTCGAGTGCCTGCCCAGCATACTCGCTGCAGTGTTGCGTCTTCACACGTCCACCCGCACGTTAGCGGTGTCATATCTTCACCTGACGTTCCGTCAGTCGCCGACTCTACCAGCGTAAGCTGCACCAAGGCATTGCGCAGCATCGACGGTGTCATCCGTCGTCCTCGAGCGAGAACTCCAGAAGAGTTCTACGAGCAGCGGCCCATAAGACCCCTGCCAAGGCCAGGACATATCTCTACGGGAGGTCGGCCCCCTCGCGGCACTAGTTCAGTTTCTATTATCCAGACTCCCTCGGTCAGGCGACCGAGACTACCTGCAGGACCATCAGGTCCAGATCTCAATCAAGGGACATACGTCGAGACCGCTACAGGGTCTCATTTCATCTATCCTCTCGCCGTTTCCATCATCTCGACTCAGCGTGTCGAAGGCACCCTTCGACAGATTTGTATCCTACTCACCAAACGATACCGTCGTCAGCTTGACGACCACGACATCCTCGACCTCGAGCATCTCATACTCAAGCTCGAATCCATCCGCACCGACATCGCAGAATTCAAGCTTTCCTTTGTTCACCAACACGTGGTTCGCGACTTTTGCAACTACGTCCAGGAAAGGAAGCATCAGGGCGGAGAGGCTCGCTGGATAATCAGAGATATTATCCAGAAGTATCGCTTAGGAATACAGGTCACAGGGCGACCTTTGCTGTAGATACGAATACTCTTTTTGTATATGTCTTCATCAGGCGACTCGAACAATCTTGATAACTTTGAGCAACTCAATCCAATCGGTCACACTTTTGATTACCTTTGGGATTCACTTCCACGTGTTCTTCGAGACAGAGCAGGCGAAGCATTTGCTACATACGAGGACACGTTTGACATTGATTACCACGACGTATATCACATATACGCCCTCCAAATCTATCCAGAATTTGATTGGAGGAACGTCGCGGTTCATATCTGCTATATCCCTATTGGATCCGAAGAACCGGAGGACCGTCTCACTGAAGCTTACAATAGCTTCGTCGAGTGGCTCGAAGAAATCGAGCGTATTTGCGAAATTCATCATAACCATCAGTGGCCCGCAGTCCGGGACAAGACTAGGTTTTTGTGGCAACCCTTCGTCAAGGTCATCCATCAAGACCTTTGGCTGCTGCGAAACCAACGCTCAGGACGAATAATTGTCTGACAGGCCACGATCGCCAATAGGCATATCACCGAGTTCGAAGAACATCTTCGCGAGATAGAGGAAGAATTGTAAATATGACGACTCCCACTCCCAATGATCCAAGCTTTTCTCGTGCTCCATCTCCTGAGCTTCCCGCACGTCTCAATATTGTTTTGCAACCCCCGAATCCTATCATTCGTCAAGCCCTTGCCGACACAGCACCCCCAAATGCGAACATACCTGAAAATGTGAAGAATTGGGTAGTCGATCTCGTAACAAACGTGGTGGAAGAAATGCGTCAACAAACGGTGGCGCACTACGAAAATCTCATCCAGCGTCAAGCGCATACAATGGAACGTAACACCATGGAGTTTCACAATCGGACGGTCTTCTTAGACCAACATCGTCAACAAATCGAGTCTCGAATGTCAGACTTGGAGAAAACCTCGTCAGCCTTATTCGAGGACCACAAGAACACTAATGACTCATTGGTGGCATTTGACGATGAGATCAAGGATCTCCAAACCAGGATGGAGGACCTGAAGAAATCACACGATCGACTTCGCGCATGGGCATCCACGCAAGGACGGAAAGCAGGGCAAGGCGGTACCAATGTCGACGACACGGACGACGATGATGAGCCGTCGTTTGGTCGCAAGGGTAAAGGTGTAAAAATTGACCAACCAGAAAAATATGGTGGCAATAAGGACGGAGTCAATCTCGATGATTGGCTTGAACAAGTCATGCTCTGGTTGAAATATACCGGACATACAAAAGACGAGTCCAAAATTATGTCTACCCTCTTGCTCCTGAAAGGAGGAGCACGCGAATACATGCGGCATTGGATTACCGAAATAAACGAAAACAACAAAGCACCCGGAACTTGGGTGGAGTTCGTCTCAGAACTTCGCACGCATACGAATCATTGGACAAGGATGACAAGAAGCGAACGGAGTTAGAAGCCTTCGTCAAGAAGGATCATCGAGACTTCCGGAAGTTCGCAGAAGACTTCCGTCCAAAGGCAACAGGTACAGGCTTCTCGGACCAAGACTTGATCGAAAAAATCAAGAAACATATTCCGGAGAAAACGTGGCTGCTCATGCTAGCAGATACCACTAAGGACAACTGGCCCAAGAAGTGGACCGAATTCCTTACATTCGCACTCCGGATATTCACGTCACTACAACGAGAAGGCCACCATGCCAAGGCCGAAACCAAGGACCCGAATGCCATGGAGGTTGATGCAGTCGGGAAGAAGGGGAAGAGTAAATCGGGCAAAGCGCGAAGTGTACAAGACGACAAGTTGGTATGCGCCAACTGCAAGAAGAACAAGCCAACGTTCTTCAAATCGTCGAAACGCTTCGGCAAGTATTGCACTGATTGTTTCAAATTAGATCATGTCAAGAGGCAGATTGAGAAGGAGAAAGAGGCAGCCGCGAAGAAGAAGGACGGGAAGAAGAAGGATGACGCCAGGAACAAATCCAAGTCGTCCAAGACGCGACAAGTAGCATCGGATTCCGCTTCATCCGATAGCGAAATGGACACGGACAGTGGTCCCGACATTAAGAAGCACAAGAGCTCTTCCTCTAAGACTAAGGGGAAGGGTAAGGAGACAGCTGCACATATTAGCGACCGCAGCATCCACTCAGAAAGCGAGCCTGATGCATCCGAGTCGGACGAAGATTTCGCCGCGATCCTCTCAAGGCTCAGGCACCTGAGGGCGAATGGATCCAGTTCATCAAGGAAGGCGGGAGAGGGCTCTTCGAGGAAGGATCGGAAGGGTTTTCTCAAAGGGGATCTGTAGGCAGCTCGTCAGAGTCCCCAGAACATTATATAAGACCTGTACATTTAGCACCCGAATCAGACACCTCTGTAGATCGTCGCAACGCAGAGGAGGATAATGTAACAATAAAGAATTCGTCTCCAAATCTATCATCATTCTATTTACCAGTTACATTATGGGTGTACGGCAAAAAATCGAGCGCCGAAGCTCTAGTCGACTCAGGAGCATATTCCATGTACATCAGCAAGCGATTCGTAAAGAACAATTGAATCGCAACCTCCAAGCTAAACACTACGTATAAAGTGTACAATGCTGACAGATCCCAAAATAAACATGGTGAAATAACCGACTATGTAAAAGCATATCTCAAAGTCGGAGATCATGGTTCCACCCACCGTCTGCTAGTCACGGACATCGGGAAGTTAGACATGATCATTGGGATGTCATATTTACGTCAGCATAACCCAGAAATCAACTGGCAAGCTGGAGAATGGAAATACTCACGATGCCCGAGTACGTGTCACCACCAGAGGCTTCGTAAAAAACAACAAGCCATTGCGAGAGAGGAAGCTGAAGAAATCTCGCAAAGAGCACAACAAGTGGCAGATGAGGAGCCAACTGCATTCAGAATGTTCAATGGACACAACATCGATGCCGTAAATCCTATCATCTCATGGGTCGAAATGGACGACCCCGAAGCCGAACAAATAGCCCGCATGATACTTTCTATAGCAGATTGCGGCTATGCTGAACCAGAAGAAGACCTGAAAGAAGCGGCAC